>NW_026642499.1:0-70000 GCF_028554395.1 Pezoporus wallicus | reverse complement strand
CAGCATCTTCCCTTTCTTTATTTGAGGAGGTTTGGCCAAATCACAGCGAGGAAAGCTCCATATTGCTGCTGCAACGACACAGGGGTGATGGCCATCCCTCCCCTCTAATGCTGTCTCAAGGTAAAGCTTGACTCAGGCTTGATCTTCAGCTTCCTCAGTCTGAGGAATATGCAAATGTTGGGTTTGTGCTTAACATAAACAGATGTGGGGGGAACAAACCGTCCCAGTATATATAAATGCCTTCACCCATATATATCTATATACACACACATACATGCTTTCTCTTAAAGTCTTTCTTTACACTTAAATTCCAAGCAGGACAACCCTTCAACCCACACTTCTGATGTTCTCCAGCCTGTCAGCAGCTGGGAATAAGGAACAGGAGAAGACCAGTGCAGGTAGCACCTTCACGTTTTATTGCCAGCACATGGGCTAGGAACAGACTGGGAGGCTCCTGTTGGTTGTAGGTTACTGGAAGAGGTTAAGAAACACAGAGAGGGCCCCAGAGAGGACACAGGAGCACCAGTGTCAGAAACGTGGCTCTTACTCATGTCCAGTGGCCAAACACACCTGAGCAACACGAACCTGTGCTGCTCCACAGGAAACCAAGCACCTCCCAGCCTTCCCCACAGCAGCAGCAATGCCTCCCTCCTGCCCTGCACAGGAAAATGAAGCACTGGAAGCTGATGGAGAGGGCAACAAAAAGCTCGCAGCATCTCTTCAACCCCATCTTGACTCCAAGACAGGTCAGATCTTGGTGGCCTTGGGTTTTAGACCGCCTGGGAGGGCTCAGACCTTCACGTCAGCATCACAAAAATAGCCTTGGGAGCACATTATTATCCCAGATTTTAGGAGCAGCAGCTGGAATAAGTAACCAGGTACTCCCCTTCACTGGGAACCGACCTTCCCAGCAGGAGGAAGGAGGGAAGAAGCCAGAAACTCCAGTTGGAACACTCATAACCTCTCTCAGAGCCCAGCAAGAGGGGCTGGGATGGTTTCCCCTCCCTGCCTGGTTTCCCATCTCTCAGCTGAACTGGGCTGCTCGGCTCATTCCAGAGTCCCTTGTGCTCATCCAGTGAAGATCACGGAGCCGGGTCCTCGGGGACGCCTCACGGGCACAGTTTGATGTAGGTGATGGTGGAGCAGACGGAGAAGAGCGGGAACACCTTCTCCTGGAAGGCCACGTTGAAGGTGAAGATGTGCTGCATGTTCTCGGCGTTGTAGAAGGAAACCTCTTCCCCTTCATAATCCAAGTAGACCCTGACCTTAGTGAGCTTCTGGCTGAGGCACAGCGGCGTGCGCTGGGGCGAGGTGACGGCCCAGTAGCGGCCTCCGTTCTGCTGCACTGCCCAGATCCCTTCTTCGGGGGAGAACTGCGTCAGCCCCTTCCTCCTGACGGACTCCTTGGCCACCCCGAAAGCCCACCCGTCCGAGGCGCCCACCTCCACCTCCCAGTAGTGTCTTCCCGACTGGAAGCCCGTGGTGGCCAGCACGCGCGAGTTCGTGTCGAACCTCTTGGGGTTGTCGGGCAGCTCCTGCTTCCTGCAGCCCATCCGCACGCTCTTGAGGTCGGCGGAGAGGATGAGGAGGTGGTTTGCGGAGTCGGGGTCCAGGGTCAGGTCCTCTGTTGGTGACAGCAGGGACAGGGGTAACTCAGTGAGAATGGGGACAGGGAAAAGCCTGAGCTGGGGGGGTGAAGCAATTCCCAACCTCAAGCACCACATCCCAACCTCAACAACTGCTCCTCTTCAGCTCCCCGGGCAGCCTGTGGGGAAGGAAAGCCAAGTTTCAACGTTGGCTTGGCTCGGAGGTGCTTGAGAGGCCTCCTCTCGCCATTGACTCTGCAGGAAGCCTGAGGCTTCCAGGTACTATAAGAGGACTCGTTTTAGGCGCTAACAAACATGCTCCTTCTCCCTAGAGGTGGGTGAGGAAGGTCCCAGTTAAAGGGATGGGATGAGCATCCGCCTCACCCTTTTCACATCCTCACCATCAGGTAAAGGTGAAGGGCAACGCAGCAAAGCAAATTGTGGTAAATGAGGACCAAGAGCTGGTTCAGGACGCCCTAAAGGGAGACCCACAACTGCCTTTGCACATCATGGGGAGAGAAGAAATGAACCCAAAAGAGGAAACCTCTTGTCCTCTGGTTTTATCCTTCTTTCCTCACCCCTCTCTTTGGCTTTGCTAAACACAGCCCCAGTTTAGCATCTTTGCTCCGGGGCGCTGTGGTTGAAAGCTTTTCCCTTTACCTTTTTCACCTCGTCCCAGCTCATCTCGCAGGTTGTCTGCAAGGAAAAGACAAAACAAGGCAATGGTGACACCAAGAGAGCACAACCCCCCCCCCCCCAGTTCAGGCACCTTTACACACATCAAAGCACTAGCAGGGGAGGTGGCAGGTAGTGAGAGCTGAGGATGGGGCAACACCAGCTCCCGCAATGGGGAAATTCCTGCTAAATAAAGGTCAGTTTGTGTAAGCTTTAAATAACGGAAGCTTCCGGACATGAGAAGGCAGGGTTTGGTTAAACCTCATTTACCCGGCCCTGATTCCTCCCCGAATCCCCCAGCAACATCTTGTGGCCTTGCCGCGCTACTGCAAGGGGTTGCCTTGGGAATCCCGGCCTCCAGCCATCCAAGGTGTGAAAACTGGAGGCTATTGCGCTGAAAATGATGGGTCGGGATCGGTTTTCCCTCTTTAACAAACTCTTGGGCTGTCAGCACATCTCCTGCTCATGCACATCCCCAGAAGCCCTTTCCAACAGGATCTATCCTCCTATTCCAGTGCTGTGGTCAGGGACCTCGAGGCATCCCCAGCATCCCCAGCGCTCCTCATCCCTTATCCCAACGCCTGGAAAAGGTCTGTTTCAAACACCCGGGCTCCTCTCCATGTACCTCTGAACTTCTTCAGGACCTTCTCAAGGACGACGGTCTTGAGGGAGAAGTTGCAGATGTGCATCTTCATGTCCGTGCACACGGGCACAGGCTTCTGGCACTTCACATCGTCACTCCTGCAAAGGGAGAAGAGAAAGCAATAAGGAAATCATTCCTATTCCCCTGTTTCATTCCCATCTGTAGCTGACAGTGCCTTCCTCTGGCATCTGCACTGCAAGCACTGACCTCCAAACAGTGTTGGGAGGGGGGAAAACATGAAAGGGGGGCAAGAGAGCTCCATACCTGCTTATGATGCTCATTACATCCTAGAAAGGAAGAAGAGAGACCGGGTGAAATCCTTGTGCAATATGTGCTACATCTCCCCATTCAACCCAGCTGAGACATTCATCCTTTATGGCTGCAACAATAAGCATGGATCCGTGCCTCAGATCTTTGCTTCCAGCTTTGGAAGGTCATGGTCCCTCCAAATCTCACTTCTGGGGGGGACCAAGCCTTCCAAATAGTGCTATATACAAACAGTCCAGCTTTGTGCCCATAGTATCATGATGTGGCTTAGTTTGGGAGGTGCAAAACCCATAAACCACGGTGAGAACATTGGACGTGACTCAAAGCCAAGCCCAGGGAGTGGAAAAGGGCCCTGGAGCTGAATGAGGTTTTCCAGCATGGGCTTTAAAAGCCGAAGCTCCTGCATTGTTCCAGGTCAGGGCTGTGAGCAACGGCAGCAGCCGAGCAAAGACCACGTGGAACCAGCTTTCACCCATGGCCAAGCCCTGAAACCATCTGCAAATGTTGACAGAGCTGCCTCGGAGGGAGTTTAACCCCATAGGGATCAATGCGGGCACCAGAACAATCAACACATGGCCACTTAAAAGATCCCTATTGGCCTTTTGCCATGGGGCTGGGGACAGGACTACTTGATTCTGGGATGGGCAGCTCAGGTTTGCTTTCCAAGCCCCACTTCAGCTGCAAAGGGGAGTTTGGGTAACAAGGAGGGGCTGGATGGGCTCCAGCTTCTTTCTTTGCAGTGCAATCAATACCTGGAGCCCATCTGCTCCCCCCCTCATACTTTCCAGCTTGGTTAATGGCTCATCTGGACTTGAAACACAGCTCTGCTTTCAGGGTCTGGCCAAGCCCCTGCAGCCAGGACTGTAAAACCTGGCGAGGAGCCTTGTCCTGCTGAGCCCAGCTCCATGTGCTCCATATTCCAGCTCCATTCCAAGCCTGGAGGAGTGGACATTGATGAGTTTGCAAGGCCTGTGGCCAGCTCACAAAGGAGGTGCTTGCTTTAAGAATCTATTTGTGGGGGTCTAATTCAGCTTTCAACACCTCGAAATGGGAATTTATAGGTGCTTGAAAGGTCCAACGTCATGGAAGAAAATTGGGTTAGAAGCTATTGGATACGAAGAGCACATCCAGGATGCCCCTGAGCCAGAGCTGCTGTGTGTTCTTCATGGTGCATCCCAGACATTGCTCATTGAAGATGGGGGGAATAAGCACATTTATCCCCAAAATACCTCTAACAGGACCCAGAACCACGTTAACAGGGATGGAGAAAGGCCTTTCCTCAGCCCTGGAGGCTCATATGAGAGCCAGACCCTCACCTTGAGGAACTCGAGCGTGGGCTGCTGGATCTTCTCCTCCAGCTCCGTGATGAGCTTGTTGAGGAGCGTGATCTCCTTGGAGAGGTCGGTGATGTTCTCGTTCTGCCTCTTGGCGATGTTCTTCTCCATCTTCTCCAGCTGCCCCAGCAGGAGATGCTCCTGGTCGTGCAGGAACTGCCGCAGGCGCTCGAACTCCGAGAGCAGCTTCTGCCGCTCGCTCGCGATGGTTTCCTGGTCAGCAAACGCAGCGAGATGAAGGGGGTCAGGCTGGTGCAGTGATTTGGGTGGGGATGGGGCACCCACCGGCGTCATTGCATGGGGGGCTGCGTGACGGATGGGGATGGAGAGCAAAGGCCACAAACAGCCATTGCAGCTGCATCCCCACAGCCTTCTCTGCAGGGAAGAGGCACCAGGCCATGTCTGGGGCAGCAGATCTTAGGTGGGTTTTCTCTCCTACACTAGGCACAGGCTTCCTTTACCTGCCTTTATCTCTGTTTATCTGCCTTTATCTTGGTGGGGAGTTAATCAGCACTTAAAGCAGAGGTGAGGATCAGAGACCAAGAGGTTTCCTTAGCCCCTGTCATCACTTGCTGGTCCCACCAGCCAAACTGGGAGAAGGGGCTGTGTAGAGGAACCCACTTGGAATCATTCCCTGGCGGCATCTCTATTCTCATGTAAACCCCAGCTCCTGCCTCCCTGTGACCTGTTCCTTATCTCTGCCCACACCCAGCTCCTCCTTGTGCTGTCATCACAGAGAGACCTACAACCTCCTCCCAGACCAAGCCCCAGGCCCTCAGAACCGGACCCTCACACCCTGCCCTTTGTGCCACGTGTAGCACCACAGCTCGTGGCAGGAGGATGTTGCTTCAAACCCTTCCAAATGGAATAACCACCCAGCCTCGACCCTCCTCCCCACCGCCGGCTATGGGCACCCACCAGGAGCTCCTGGGTTTTCTTGTCATCGTTCACTTTGAACTCCAGCAGCTCCTGCCTCTCCTTTTTCAGGAAATCCAAGCGGCCCTGGATTTTCTCCTGGGAACAGAGAAAGAAGAGGCTGTTTCTGGGGTTCCTTCCTTTCCTTCGCTGCGTTATCCACCCTGCTGTGCTCTTTACAGCTGTGCAAGGACAAGAGGGATTGCAAGGGAAACACAGGGTGCAGGCCCTGGCTCAGCTCAACTCAGACACCCACATTTGAACCCCGAGCACCGGCACAAGCTCCCACACATGCAGCAGACACAGAAAGGAGACCGAGGATGCCAGCGCAGGATACAGGCGCTGCTCTCATCGCCTGCTGCCTCCCCCGCCTTCGCTCCTGGCACAAGCAAACCTCAGCCCCGTTTTAACCGACTCGGATTCATCTTTGGATGCTCGCCCAGCCCCAGAATAGACGTGAGTGTTTGCTGCGTCAGGTGCTGCCCTGCTGATAAGGTGGGTGCCCGCAGGTTGTGTTTGCGGCTTGGCCCGAGCCCAGCGCTGCTGAGCAGGAGCTTGCATGGAGGAAACCCTCTCACAGCCTCCTGGTTGCCCTGTGTTTGATCCCAAGCTGCAGGGATTGCGTGAGCGCACGGCAGGAGGGAGGTTTTCCAGGGCTTTGGAAAGCCAGGCTGCATCGAGCGGCTCTGAACCCCGGGAAGATTGAGCGTCGTGTACACAAGAGCACGGAGCCTGCTGCGTGGAGAGGCAGCGGGGACAGACACGCACCTTGTACTCCTCGGATGCCTCGTCGACGGGCACGACGGCGTGCGGGCGATGCTCACGGGACCGGTCGCACACCACGCAGATGGTTCTCCGGTCGTCCTTGCAGTAGAGCTTCAGCGCTTCCCGGTGCTTCCCGCAGAGCCCGTCCTCCTCCGCGCCCTTGGCCCCGCGCAGCGTGAACTGGCTGATGATCTCGGACATGTTCGCCAGCTGCCGGTTGGGGCGGAAGCTCTTGTGCTGGAAAACCTCCCTGCACTGCGGGCAGGGGAAGTCCATCTCCAGCTCCCTCCAGCTCTTGATGATGCAGGCCCGGCAGAAGTTGTGCCCGCACTCGATGGACACGGGGTCCTTGAAGAACTCCAGGCACACGGAGCAAGTGGCTTCATCCTGGAGGTTGCCGGGCAGGAACACCGCGGCCATGGCCTCCTTCCTGCAGGCAAGGACTGGTTGCGGCAGGGCTGCACCAGGAACATGAATGCCTGGCATCCAGCCCCCTGTGGGCGTTCCTCTTCCAGGAACGAGCCTCCGAGGTCACTTCTGCTGTATCTGGTTTCTTTAAACCGGTGCTAAAGACCCCACCATTGGGGACAGCACAGAGATGGAGGGGATAACAAGCGGGAACGCGTCCTGCCCTCTGCTCCCTCGCAAATCCCAGGCTCCCCCTGTCCTTTCTGGCCGGTTTGGGTGTCATTTGGGATACAGCCACCAGGTCTGGCTCCTGCTGCTTTTTGGCTGACCTGGTGCTAAATGCAAGCTCGTAGCCCTGTTTAGCAGTTGCTCCAGGCTTTGGTCCAGGTGACCATCTGAGCTCCCATTAGAGACCCACTTTGCCCTCAATGCTTCAGCCGGGGACTCGGATGCCTTGGTTGAGCCCCAGGGCTCAACAGGGGCCATAAAAAGCAACAGGAGAAAGGGAATACACAAGGATGCAAAGTCCATATATCAAGATGGAGCTGGGGGGGGGGGGGGAGGGGGAGGGGGCTTCCCAAATCGCATTTCTCTGCAGCCCACCATTTCCACCATTGTGGAAAAAACCACCTCTCTTCTCATATACATCAAAATATGTTTATACACACACACACCACTCCTTATAGAAGGGGAATTGCTTTCTCTCTCACCTTCCATTTTTCCTCACCTGTAAGCAAACACAAACTACGCATTTTCCCCAGGTCATCCATGCATTTTTCACCATAGAAACAACTGGGTGCAAAAGGACGAGGTGGTGGCCTATGAGCTGGAGAGAAACCCACACCCTACCCAGGGATGCTGAAACAGCAGGGAAAGAGAATGAGGCACCTCCACAGGAGGAATGGGCAATGGGAAAAGCAGAAGACCAAAGTGGGGATAGGATAAAGAGGACAGACAGCCCCGGGACACCCGGACAAGTGCATCCCATAGCCCCCCCATTGCTGACCGCACATACCTGGGAGCAGAGGCATAGGACAGGGGCATCCTCCCAAACCGTCCCACCTTCTGTGTGGAGAAGGTGCTGGTGGGGGGCCCGAGCCGGGAGGCTGAGGGCTCCCAGCGGGATGCAGCCCACGGAGCCCGGGATGCTTCCGACATCTCGGTGCTGCTGCAGCTCCTGCTCCTCCCCAGCCCGCGGTGGCTGCACTTGTCCCCTGTGTCACATCCCCCCCCCCCCCCGTTCCCATCTCACTTACCAGGCCTCGCCCTCCCCCATTGCATCTATCCTGGGCACCCTCCGGCCTCCTTCCCTCCTCCTCCTCCTCCCATGGGCTCTTCTCCCCTCTCCTGTGCCAGGCGCTTTTCCTTGCCCGGAGCATGGATAACGTTTCCAGCACCTCCCTCCACCTGTCCCCAAGCCCAGACCCGCTCCAATGCCCCGTCTCCCGTTCCACGGGGCTCCAGGACCGAAGCTTTTCCTCCCTTCTCCAAAGCCATCAATGAATGGTTCGTATCCCAGCTCATATTCGGGGCAAAGAAGGGCAGAAACATCACCTGCAGGACAAATTGCACTGACCACAGGTGGCTTTGGGTAAGGAGAAGTTGGGACATCCAAAACAGCAGGGAAAGGGGGGAAATACAAGGAAAATACAACCTTAAACGTGTTTCTTTGCACAAGTGAAA
This sequence comes from Pezoporus wallicus, assembly GCF_028554395.1. Classification (NCBI taxonomy): domain Eukaryota; kingdom Metazoa; phylum Chordata; class Aves; order Psittaciformes; family Psittacidae; genus Pezoporus; species Pezoporus wallicus. The sequence goes on along the minus strand of NW_026642499.1, from coordinate 61,724 downwards.
TAAACACCTATTAAATACACACATCCCTTATTTCTTTTGGCTTCCCTTATGCAAAGTTCCCAGCAATGAAAATCCCAGCCCTGCACTGCAGGAAAACGAATGGGAAGCAAAGTGGGAGGAAGCACCTTGGCTTGCCCTTGGGGGTTGAGCTGCAGGATTATGTTCAGGGGCCATGAGCTGCTTCCAGACCACCAGGAATGCTGAGTCTGGAGAGCTGGGAATAGGAGAAGGGAAGCACACAAGAGCCAGGCCCAGCCGCTGGTTATAACCTGCAGGTTTATTGCTCGAGCTGGAAAAGCCAAGGCCAGATACACAGAGAGGATCCCACCATCCGGATGCGGGGTGGGAATCCTTTGGGATCAGCTGGAGAGCTCATAGCATTGAACCGGCCACACCACGCTGCCCCAGGCTAGTCTGTGGGGTCCTCATCCCACTCCTCATTACAGAGGTCGGTCTCGCAGCAGGAATACCGGGATGTCAGGCGGGATTCCGCATCGGATGCCCGTTCCCGGCCACAGTTCATGGCAGAGGTGCAGCCTTGCTGGTAGTAAAGGGTCACCTTCCCTGGGAGAGGGGCTGTGATTAGAGGGGAGCAGCATCGAGCTAACACAAACCAGGGGTGGGCTTCAAGGCCAGGCTGGACCTTGGGCCAAGCTGCCCCAGTGGAAGGTGGAACTGGGCGAGCTTTAAGATCCCTTCCCACCCGAACCAGTCAATGACAACATCCATCCCGTGAGCCCTTTTAGCTCCCCAAAGACAAGCACAACCCGCCCTGACCAAAGGAAAGGGGTGGCTTTGGGCCCACGTCGTACCCAGGGAGGTTTTGATGATGGCACATTTCTCCCTCCGCTCACAGGTCGTTTCATTCGCGCCCCGGAAGCACCCCACGAAGGGGATCTTGTACTTGCAGACCTTGCATTGAAGAGCCTCAACTGCAGCAGACAGAGAAGAGGGGATGAAATTGGGCTCGATTCTGCAGAGCCGGGGGGGGGGCTCAAACACCCCTACAATGAGATGAGGAGACCCCAGAGGAGATGTGGAGCTCACCAGGGAAGGGACCAAGTGTCCCCTTCACTCACAGAACAAGAGCCCAATGATGCCCCCCTCTACAGAACAAGAGCCCAATGATGCCCCCCTCTACTTACCAACCCCAATGCACAGAGCAAGGGTCAGCCCCACGAAGAGCACCTTCATCTTGGGAAAAGGGATGGATCCTGGTCTCCCAGTACAGCGTTACCTATGGATGAGAATGGCTCGGGTGCTTTGTTAATCCCTGTAATGAGTTTCCTCGGTGATTAGCCTTTAGAAGGGAGGGAAACCAAGCAGCCCCTCAGGGAACAGAGGTTTGTGATGCCCTTTCTGAGGCAAAATTAGTAGAGATACATCCTAAGATGCCTCCACCTCTTGCTTAGGCACAGCACCAGTATCTTGCCCCCAGACCCAGGCAGACTGGGGCAAATAAAAACAAGCGCCCAACGTGGGGCTCGAACCCACGACCCTGAGATTAAGAGTCTCATGCTCTACCGACTGAGCTAGCCGGGCTCCCAAAATGCCCCATTTCCACCGTTTTTCTCCCCAAAAGGGTCCGTCTCATGCTGATTCAGCAAAAACCCCAGACATTTATGGGTATAGAAACAGGGGGATTCGAATGAATGGGAGGTTTTGGGGTGTGTTGGGATGGTGCCAGGAGACACAAACCAAATCCCAAAGAGAAGGTCCCTTACCAGGCTCTGCTTCCCCTCCGTGGTCCAAGCTCCCCCCAGCTCCTGTCCCTGCTGCCTTTATCCCTCCTCAGGGCCGAGCCAGGACCTGAACGACCCCAGAGGCACCGGGGGCCATTGTTTGGTGGGAACAATGGAGCTGCCCGCACCTGGGCAAACACGGCTCCTCCATGGACACGGCCTCATCCATCACATGGGCCAGGCCAAGGCTCCTTGACTTCCCCTTGTGCAGAGGAACCGGTGCCCAGCATCTTGTGGAGGGGTGAAGCTCCGTGGTTATGGCCTTAGCTGATGGACAGGACCCTAAGAAACCTGCCTGCTCGCTTCCAAGTCCTTTGGCTTCACCTGCACCAACCCAACCCAGTGTTACTGCAGCTGCTCTTGTGCTGGCAGCACTGATACCTGCATGTCCTCAAGCATGAAGCTCAGCTCCAGGCAGCCAAAACCAAACAAGAGGAGGAGGTTCCCTGAGGGCTGGGTCCCTGCCAGAGTTCAATGCATATCCTGGTCTGGATAACCTGGGGAGAAGAACGGTGTAATGCTTGCCCAGGCCAAAGCTGAGCTTGTTCTCACTGGAGCACTGTTCACCTTGCTCTTACACGAGGTGTAGAGCAAAAGGCTTTGGTCTAAACCACAAAGGATGCCTGTGGTTTAATGCCATCATCTATGGCATTAAACATGACAAAATAGGGTATTACATTAACGTTTTTAGAAGTGTTGTGCCCTAAACCAAAGAATGGGGATTTCCTGGGACTTATCAGGCACTTTGTGAGCAGGTTACACCGTGCTGCTCATCTGGGGCTGGATTTTGCTCCTCTTTATCACCCAGTTCTAGTCTGGAGAGGTTTACAAGGCTCAAAGACTGCATAAAGCAATCATAAATAGCATAATGCCGGGGGCTGAGATGAGAGCAGGTCGGAATCACTCTGCAGTGTTAGAGGTTGAAGGAGAATTTAAAACAAATGACGGAAAGGGCAAAGAGGAAGGCAGTTAAAAGGGCATCTTTCCACCTTTCAAAGCTAAAGGAAGCCCACCTCGACTCCTGTATGCCACTGGGTTTGTCGGGATACAACCCTCATTACCCATGGTGCTGCATCCTTTGTGACACAGCCCTAAAACTTTTGCCAAGAAGGAAAAGAAGCAGCCGCCCAACGTGGGGCTCGAACCCACGACCCTGAGATTAAGAGTCTCATGCTCTACCGACTGAGCTAGCCGGGCGCTGGGGTAGCCGCTGATGGCGCAGCCTGTGAGCTGCGACCCGGGTGCCCCCAGCGCGGTGGAGGGGGAGGTTGGGACCGGGGCGTCTCCGGAGGGAAAAGGCTGCGGGAAAAGCTCCATCCTGGCAGGGCTGGGTTATTCCTCCAGCTGTGCCAAGTCCCACTCAGCACCCGGGAGCGCTCTGGGGCTGGACAGCTGGGAAAGGAGTGTTTGTGCGTGGGGATGCGGGTTATGCGCATTGCGCAGCGAATTAAAACCGAAATTACAGAAAGGAACTCCCAAAAAACACCTTTCCCTGACCGGGAATCGAACCCGGGCCGCGGCGGTGAGAGCGCCGAATCCTAACCACTAGACCACCAGGGAGCTGCGAGGTTTCCCTTTAACCCCCGGTGTAACGCGAGGTGGGGAGGGGGCGTTCAGCTCAGTGCATTCAACTGGGTGGAAAACACCCCAGAAGACCCCAATTCCTCCGTTTCTTGGGTGGGATTGAAGGGTGTAAAGGAGCAGAGTACAGGCACCTCTGCATAAAACACATGCAGAGCTGTGGATGGTGATGCTGCTACAAGGGGATCAGTCTGATCCTTGGGGTTCATGAGAATTTTCTGGGTTTTCCTGGTTTTTAGGCACCTTTCACATGTTTAAGCACAGTTCAGGAATTCCACAGGCTCTTTCTCCAACCGGTGCTCACGGATCTCTTAAGCTTATAGAAGAATGGAAACATGAAGAGCAATGAGCTCTGACAGCAGCTGCACAGTTCCTACACCAGCGGGCTATGCTCAGAGGGTTAACTGAGTGTGGAGCCTGAGATTTTGGCTGCTATTCTAGGTCACGTCCCAAGAACAAATAACTCCATGCAGGAGCAGGAATGCATGACTGCAGAGACTCCCCCTCCACGCAGGCTTATTGATTGCAGCTCATTCGTGGGATGGATGAATGCAGAACGTGTTGGGGGGAAGGGAGCAAACTTATTGCTTGGTTTGGAGCAAAGCAGGATGAGCTCTTTGGGTAAAACATGCAGGACTGGAGCTGAACAACGAAGCTAAGAAACACCTAAGGGAAAGCAATAGCAGAGTCCCAGAAACAAAACCAATGTCATGCAGGGACAGGAACAAGTTGCTCATCATCATACAGCAAAAGAACCTTTACTTGCTTGGCAGATAACCCCCATCACCGGATAATTCCCACCCCAGGCAAGGGCAGGCAGGGTTGAAGGCAAGCCAGGAACGCAGCCCATGGGGTGGATCAGTCATGGTCATACATAGATGTTCCTGAAAAACAGCCTAAAAAAGGTAAATGCTCCAGGGCTGAGCTTAAATAGAGCCGCTGAGGCATGGGTGGCGGGGTGGGGTCCGAGGTGGGACAATTAATGCTCATTAGTGCCCTCAATTGGTCTTTCCACATGAGATAAAGGGGCAGTGGGAGCAGGGGTATCCTTTTGTGTGAGCTCAGGCAGCGACATCATGGGCTCTTCTGTAGGGATCTACGGGGATCTTCTATAGAGAGGTCTTCTTTATCCCTAGCTAGGCTGGTGGTGGGAAAAGATGAGATATGCTGAGGCAGCAGGGGTAAATGCAAATTATTCCTCCCTATCCACATGGAAAACAAACAGTGAAAGATTATGGATGTAAAAGAAGAGATGGAGCAGCCATCACATCCCATCCACTGGTCTCCGGCTCAAACCCTCCCCCAAATAGCCATTAAATTATATCTCCAGGAGTACATCAGCGTCTGTATAAGCAAGTTGTGGAGAGAGGTAGAAAAGAGGGTAGAAAAAAACCCTAAGATCAGTGTTTCTGCCTGGTTTCGAACCAGGGACCTTTCGCGTGTTAGGCGAACGTGATAACCACTACACTACAGAAACCTGGGGACAGCCGTCCGGGGGCTCGTCTTTGTGGGAATTCAGGGCAAAAGTTGTTTCATGGAATTTTCCCCTTCCCCAGGGATGTTTCCCACATCCTTTTGCCCCTTTTTTCCTTCTTCTGCTTTCCTTCCCCCCCCCCCCTTGTCTTCCAAAACCACCAACCACAAGAACCTATCCTTCTCCCTTTGCCAACACCGACCTGGGCCACCCTTCATGATGTCTTGAGGGTGGTCAAAGCAATGGACATAACCAAGGGAGACAAAACTGTGGTACTTTCGATAGCCAGAGAGAATTTCCGCATTAAAACTGCTTTTTAAGGAAGCAAGCACACCATGAACATGCCCCAAAAGGAGTAGGAATCTCCAGCTATTGCTTTGCAAGGGGCAGAGACAAGGTCCCTCCTCCAGCTGGCCAAACCAGAGCTAAATAACACTCCGTTGTCACTGTCCCTACACTGAATGACCTAAATGCTGCAAGATAGGGAAAAGAAACCCATAAAAATGATGTTTCTGCCCGGTTTCGAACCGGGGACCTTTCGCGTGTGAGGCGAACGTGATAACCACTACACTACAGAAACGGCATGTAAGGTGACAGAGGTGACCCACTGGTGACAGGATGACCCAGGTCTCTCTTTCCACGTTCTCCCACTCCTTTTCTAAGGAAATTCCCCTCAAATTTGCTGTTAGCGTTAGAAAATGAGTATTTTTTGCGGACATGCACACTGAGAAGGACGAGAAAGACGAGCTTTTGTTCGGGATGAGCCAGAAAAGTCCTGCGGGACCCCGAGGAGGAAAAATAGCGTGTTTTAAACAAAATATGCGATTATAGAGCAACTTTCCCTGACCGGGAATCGAACCCGGGCCACGGCGGTGAAAGCGCCGGATCCTAGCCACTAGACCACCAGGGAGCGCTGGAAACGCGGGTACCCAACGGTTTTAATTAAATTTGATAGGTTTTAATTTATTTTGTTATATCTAATGAATTTTTGCTAAGTTTGATTAATTCCGAGGACAGAAAAAAGCGGCTCCTGTTGGGCTGTTGGGAGGCGGCAGCGTTGGGGCGGCGGAATGGGATTTGGGGGCTGTTGAATGTGCAGAGATAAGTGATAGGATTGATAAAATACGCGTGAAGAGCCAGTTCCCTGGTGGTCTAGTGGCTAGGATTCGGCGCTTTCACCGCCGCGGCCCGGGTTCGATTCCCGGTCAGGGAAAAGGGCTTTAATTTTTCTATAATTAAGCTGAATTTAGAAATTCCCTCCTGCGTCTGATGGATTTCTGGGTGTTTTATCGTTGTTGGCTTTTTTTTTTTCCCTAGAAAAAGGCAATTCCAGATCCATGGAAATTAAAACAGATGAGCTATTTCTGCAAGAATAATATTCCTGTCTCCTGGTGGGACTTATCAGTGTATCCCCATGGAAAAAATTAATGCATCGACTAAATTAAATCAAATCAAATTCCCTTCTGCAACGTGTGCTTTCTATAGAGATTTTTCCCAAGCACTGCCATTCCAGAATTTGGGGGAATATTGGTCTATAAAATTCATGAAAAGGAGGAAAAAGGCATGTCTACATAAAGGAATGTTTCTGCCCGGTTTCGAACCGGGGACCTTTCGCGTGTGAGGCGAACGTGATAACCACTACACTACAGAAACCAACCACGAGCCCCTCTTCCCCCGCCCGCATCCCCATCCTTAACCCCAGTTGGGTACCAATACGTGCGTGGAACAAAGAAATGATAACAATAAAGGAGTTTTCCTAAGGAATTCACACGGAATTCCGTCTTCTGCTGCTTGGATATCATTTACGCAAGCGGGAAGCATTTCGCAGCATTTAATTTCTCTCCTGAGGTGTTTTTTCCCACTCCCACAGGGGCTGACACCTCCCGAATCCCGCATCAAAATAAGGCCAGAATAGAGGTCTGCGTGCGCCCGGCTAGCTCAGTCGGTAGAGCATGAGACTCTTAATCTCAGGGTCGTGGGTTCGAGCCCCACGTTGGGCGGTTCTTTCTTTTCCCACCCCCACGATTCAAAGTCAATTCAAACACTGCCCGACTTCTCGGTGCTCCCTCTCTGACAGTCACCATAAAACCCCAAAAGGAAAAAAAACCTGCAACTTAATAAGCACTTAGGTTTTTAGCATCGCTATATTCCCTTTTCCAATCTAAATTCGTCGCCGTCAGGATGGCCGAGTGGTCTAAGGCGCCAGACTCAAGGCTTTGCCTTCCCGCACTTGGGAATTCTGGTCTCCGTGTGGAGGCGTGGGTTCAAATCCCACTCCTGACAGCAGGAATTTTGTTTTGTTTTTTTTTTCCTATAACCCCATCATTTTCCCCTTCGCGCCACTGCTTCCGTCAGAAGCCACCTCAGGAGTGGGTCATTATACCCCCAAAATATTAAGTACATGTTTTCTCCCACCGTGGGGTGGGAAATACGCAAAAAGGGATATTTTCGCTTAATTTTGACAGAATTCAGACCTTTTTTTCTTGCACTTCTCGGTGGTTAAACCGCTGGTTTTCCTAAAATCAGCCAAACAGCTTCCGAAATAAGATGGGTTTGGGAGTGTCCGCTGAAGGAGGCTGTTGTTGGGGCTCGGACCTCGACCCTTGCAGGGCTATGTGAGGGCAGGGTGCGGGCAGGGTTCGGGCAGCGCAGGAAACCGGGCCGTCAGGGTTTCTGTAGTGTAGTGGTTATCACGTTCGCCTCACACGCGAAAGGTCCCCGGTTCGAAACCGGGCAGAAACACTCCATTTTCCCTCAACACCTCCCCCCCCCCCCCCCCCCTTTCGTTTTTTCTGGGGGTATTGCGTTTTATTATTAACAACTTTTCTCTTTTTCCCCGAAAATACCATCTTGCTAAGCTCTCCCGCGTTTTTGCACGGTTTGGAAAAACACTTCTCGCTCTCTACCCATATTAAACAAAACTTCTGAATAGCAAACAGCACCTAGAAAACTATAAAGAAGACCCACCGCTAAATAAAGGCGTTTTCCCCAAAACGGCGTCTAGAATGGGGAGAAAAAGCATCTTCCCTGACCGGGAATCGAACCCGGGCCGCGGCGGTGAGAGCGCCGAATCCTAACCACTAGACCACCAGGGAGGCCACGCTCAGCTCACCGCGCACTGAACATCTCGGCCAGGACCGATTCCTGCAGCTCTTTGCCCCGTTTATTTTCGGTTCTTTGCCCTGTTTATTTTCGGTCCTTTGCCCCTGTCCCCTCTCCTCAGCCCCACACGGGCGCAGCTCAAGCAGAAGGGGTGTCCCAGCAGCCAGCCCACAGCTTTCCTTCAGGGAATGGGGCATTTCACAGCCACTCAATGATCAGTTTCACCCATATCCCGGTGGCTTTGGACGGGAAGCCAGCAAGGACCACCCCTTACATGCAGCTTGTTACTGGGAACCAGTTTGGAGCTGCTCATCCCTGAGGCACCCCACCTCGCTGTTGCATGCCGAGAAGCTCCGGCTCTGCTGCTCCCGCTGTGAATCCTCCTGCATATGCAAAGGGAACGAGCAGACCTGCTCCATCCATGCAAACACAGTGCTTGTGGCCGTGCAGCAGCTTCCAGAGGGGTTTGCATGCACCGGGGTGTGTGGAGGCTGGCAAGAACGCCTTTATCATCTGCTGCTCCTTACAGCCAAGCTTCCAGAATGCCCTTTGGCTCCTCATTATGACTCAAGCCACTGGGAAACGGTCCCATGATCACCCTCCATCCCCCTTGGCTCCTCCTTACAGGCCCATTCACCCACCGACAGCTCATCCCGGGGCTGCTGTTCAAGGAGAGGTTAAAGGCAGCTAAGCCTGAGGAAGGATTTATTTCTCCATGCCAACATGAGCTCTCACCAGGGATGCAGGTACTCCTGGTGATTTAAAGTACCCTTCTATCAGATCAGACCTTGCCTATGTCATCCTTGAATTACATTGGAGAGGTGCGTGTGTGGCTCAGCTTGATCCCTGTCCTCCAACAGAGAGGTTTTGGAAGGGGTTTATGGGCACGGATGCACCAGCAGAGCAGGACAGGTTGTTTTGGGGAGCATAGCATCCCCCCGAGCCAACCGATGCTTCTTGTCGACATAAATGATGGAGGAAGGAGACTTTTCCATCCTTCACGCTCCCAGAATCCAGACCCCAGCGAGCTGCACTCAGGCGATGCTGTCCCATGGGGGGGTCATGGGGACAGCGTGAACTGGCAGCCCCTGCCCAGGCAGAGCAGGGGGAGGATTTTCTCTCCTGCAAAATCCGTCGGGGGGTGGCTGAAGATGGGAACCTCCTTACGAGAGTCAAAGAACGCCACCCTCCCCTCCTCGTAGTCCAGGTAAACCCCGATCACCGCGGGGGCAGCGGGCAGGGCGATGGGGATGGGGGGAGACGTGAGAGCCTGGGACTTGCTCCCACACTGCCCCACGGCCCAGATCCCCTCCCTGGGGTTAATGCTGATCCGCCCCTTCCTCCGCACCGACTCCTTGGCCACGCCGAGGGCCCAGACCTGCCCGTGCCCCAGCGCCACCTCCCAGTAGTGCCTCCCGGCCGTGAAGCCTCCGCGGGCCAGGACGCAGCGGGAGGAGTCGAAGCGCTCGGGGTTGTCGGGCAGGGGCTGGCGGGTGCCCCCCCACTCCACGCTCTTGTGCTCCTCGCACAGCACCAGCCGCGGATGCGCCGTGTCCGGGTCCAGCGTCAGGGTAACTGCGGATGGAGCCAGGAGCAGCATCACCGCCGCGGCTCCGTCCCATGGGAATCCCCATCTTCCCCAACCCCCCGGCCCTTGGGATGCTTCAGCTCCCGGTTCCTGCTTGCTGGAGCAGTTCAGGAAGGGGTTCATGCCCATGAGTAAGATGGGAAGAGTAGGAAAGCTGCATTGTTTTGGAGTAAAAGTAAGGCTTTGGAGCGTGGCCACCCGTGGGTTTCCCATTGCTCTCCCTTTTTGATGTTCCCACATGGAAATATTTGCGATGTTCACCTTTGAGAGGTGATTTCCAAAGGCAATGCCAACCCTGCATGAGCATCCCAACACTTACTGTACCCCCAGAGGCAAACCTGCCCTCTCCCACCCCAGTAAGTGCCTCTTGCTGTGCTGACACAGCCACAGCTCTGCAAGGCCTGTTGGAAGCATCTCTCCATGGCACTTCTATGTAGCCGAGATCTCCTCCTTCAGACCCGCTGCAGACAGACCAACCCCAGCCTCACCCCCTCCCCGTCCTCTCTGTACCTTTACATTTCATCAGGATCTCCTTGAGGGCAATGCTTTTCGGAGGGGGAGTGCTGGGTTTCTGCCCCAGCTCAGGCGATGCCTCTGCTGGCTCCTGGGCTCCATCCTTCTCAAGCCTGGAGAGAAGGAAGACCTTCCTGAGAACATCCCTTTGCTCATAATGGCCATTGTGACTCACTTTCATCTGGGGGCTCCTTTAAAGCAACAAGGACTAGAACGAAGGCTTGGTCCTAGGTCCTTGGGGTTTAAACATTGATGGGTTTTGTGGCCTCACAAGGGCAGGGAGGGATAACTCAGCCCTGCAGGGGCAGGTAGTTCTGCTGCAGCTGAGCTGGAGGTTCCGTCATCCCATCTGATACCTTCCCCTGATCTTCAGCACCTTTTGCAGGGTCCTAGTATGTCTATATGGTCCCTAGCACACAGGGGTCACAGTTGTTGGGGTTCTGGAGCCCATCAGTGTCACCACCGCAGAGATAAAGGACATTAACATCACCAGAAAGGAGCCACAAACCTGCTCAAGATGTTGCTGCTGTCCTGCAAAGGAAGGATGAGAAAAGGAGCATTAGATCACAGCAAAGCCTGGCTTCAAGCAGCAAGCAGCTACCACAGGGCTCTGGGGTGACCTCAAGGCTCTGCTCTGTTTAAATGGTGGGTCTAAAATGAGCCCTACAGCACTTACAGACCTGCTGGGCATGAGGTGAGGCTGTGGCAGCATCATTTAATGAGGTTTTAGCCATTAAGCAGAGCCTGGAGCTCAGGGAGTTTCATGACAGCCTAAAGGTGAGGTGAGTGACTCTTGTTCCTCCACTGCATGTGAAGCAACCCAGACAACGTTTTGGATGTGCACATGTACAACCATGTGGATGAACTCATCCCCATTGAAGCAGGCAGGGATATGAACAGGGATGTGAAACATTCACGGGGGCAGTTGGGCCGTGCTGCGAACATGGAAGAAAATCTATTAAACCCCCAGAGAGCTTGGAAAGATGTGTCCTTAAAGGAGCATTTAGACTGCTCTGAGCCCTGCGCTGCGGCACCAATGGGGCTCAGACCTTCCTCACCTGCAGGAGCTCGCACGGTGGCTGCTGACTCTTCTCCTCCAGCTCATGGATCTGCTCACTGATGGAGGCAACCTCCCCCAGGAGCCTCCCGATGCTCTCCTCCTGCTTCCTCACGATGCCCTGGTCCAGCTCGGCCAGTCGCTCCAGGAGGAGGCGCTCCTGAGCGGCCACGAACCGCTGCAGCTCCTTGGCTTGGGATGCAACCTTCTGCCGCGCCGCTTCCACTTGTTCCTGCAGGGAACACACGCAAGGATGGGGCAGGGGAACCCCAGTGGACATGGGCTGTGGGTGACTTGGAGCCCGGAGCCCGCTCCAAGGCACGGGGATCACGAAAACGCTTGTTTGCCTTTTCCAGGCTTCTTTCTGGCTTCCCTTTGCCAGAAACTTCTAAGACTTCCATTTCCCATGGACTATAATCCCTGCCCCTGAATGCTTTGATCAATAAAGGAAGAGATACATAAACAGTTGGGGAAAGGGAAACTGAGGCAAAGGAGAGGCCATAGGGTGATTCCCATTTCCTGCAGGAATGTGGGAACGTGTTCCACTTGTGAGGTAACTGAGGAAGAAGATGCACAATAACCTGGGAAAACCCAACACGTGCTCCCAGCCTGCATGCAGCAGGGATATGGGGAGAATGGGAGCGTGTTTGACCTGCCCTGGGGACAGGCAACGGCCACTGACCAATGGAGAGGACATTCCTGGGCCGTGGCACATCTGGTGTCTCCTCATCCGTCACCGTGGCCAGAGGGACAACCAAAAGAGAAGGGATGGATACTTACGAGGAGGTCCAGGCTTTTCTCTTCCTCAGCCTTTTTCAGTCCCAGCAGCTTTTCTCTCCTGTCCTTCAGGACCTGCACATGAGCCTGGAGTTTCTCCTGAGTGGAGAAGAAACACCTTGGTGGTGCATTTCCTCCCTGTAGCTGGTCCATCCCTCTGCCCCCATCCCACCTATCCAGGTTTATCGCTTACAAACTCAGATTCTTCCCTGCTTAATAACATCGAATCATGGAATGGTTTGGGTTGAAGAGACTTTAAGATCGCACAGTTCCAACCCCCTGCCATGGGCAGGGACACATTCCACTAGAGCAGGTTACTCCAAGCCCAGTCCAGCCTGGCCTCAAACGCTGCCAGGGATGGTTCATCCAGACCTTCTCTATTCAACTCAGTCCACTGTCCCATCGCACTCAGAGTGAAGAACTTCCTTACCTCCAACCTGAACTTCCCCTTGTTTAAGTTTAAACCCATCACCCCTTGTCCTATTGCTACAAGGGGTAATCCTCAATCAGAGCAACCCATGGGGCATCTCCCTTGACCCTGGTCCCCTTCTCCTGCCCATGCCATGCACGGACACTCCCCACCTTGTGCTCCTCGGCAGCCTCCTCGATGGGGACCACGTTGTGGCCGCGGTGCACCTGGGACTCCCTGCACACGAGGCAGATGGGGCTCTGCTCCTCCTCGCAGAAGAGCTTCAGGGCCTCCTGGTGCTCGTGGCACGGCCGGTGCCCAGCTCTGCCCGCCTGCAGGCTCAGCCTCCGCGCCACCGCGATCAGCGTCGCCAGCTCCCTATTGGGTCTCAGGTTCCTCTGCGGCGCCGTCTCCCGGCACTGAGGGCAGGAGAAGCTCCCGTCGGATCCCTCCCAGCAGCGGGTGATGCAAGCCCGGCAGAAGTTGTGTCCGCAGTGGATGGAGACGGGGTCCTGGAAGAGGCCCCGGCAGATGGAGCAGGAGGCTTCATCGTGGAAGCTCTGGGCAGGGCTGGCTGCAGCCATGGGCTCGGTGGTGGGGATGATGGGACAGGTTTCACTTCCTGCCCCAGCGGTGCCTCTGGCCCCAAGGGAGGTGAATGTGAGCAGAGGAGCAGCTGCAGTGCTGAGGGGCAATGGGTCTTCTCTGGGATGGGGAATGAAGGGAGAACTCCCCTTTCCCTGGGGGAAAGAGGTTCAATGCAGAACAAACATCATTTCCTGGGTTGTAATCCCACCCTTCACTCCTTGCCACTGCCAGCAACTCCTTCCTGCGTGTGTATGTGCAGCTATAACCACTTATTGCTGCTTTCAGTTCTCCTTTTGAGCAGGATGCTGCTGCTTCTCTCATGGTTCAGGGCTGAGCCTTGAGTCGCTGATCACGCACCCTCTTAGCAATGTTAATGTGAAGGTGCCTTTTGTGCATCCTGGCTCCCTTGCAAAGCTGTAGCAACGACACAGGACTTTGCACAGTGCTGAGGCTGGGTAACGAAGTGACACATCTGAGAACATCCGCTGTTAGTTGTGTGCATGAGCACCCACACTGAAACCTGGGGCTCAGCATCATGCTCGAGGCTTCTTTTATTGCTTAACCTGGAGCTAAAGGCTGATGTAGATTAATGGGATGTGCAGAGGGGCTGGTGTTGGGTTTGATCCCCCCCCCCACCCCCCAGGCTGTGTCTGGCCTTTGCACTGAGGATGCTGCTTTGTCCCCTGCTCTTCTTCCTGCTGCAGCAACACACCTTTTCCATGGATGCTCTTCCCCATCTTTTCCATTGCTCTTTGTCACCTTTACCACACAGAGCCCCTTCCCCACATCCTCTTTGCTCCCAAGCCCGGCCCTTTTCCACGATGTGGGTCTGCCCCTCAGACAGGGTTCCCTTTCCCTGTCCTTCCTCCTGCCCGGATGTGGGTACAGACCATGGGGAGCAGGGATCGCTCGAGAGATGCTGCCAAGAGCCACCACCAGCTCCACCCCATCCCAGCCAAGCTCTGCTCTGGCTCTGCCCCCCCCCCCCCCCCCCCCCCGGGGTGGGGGAGGCGGAAGGGAAACGCCTTTCCCTTGCTCGAAGGCAAACGAAAGCAGCGTCTGCCTGAGAGCTCTCATCGGGGGGGGGACACCCGATGTCTGCCCCGAGCCCCTCCACGGCGCTCCCCAGCGAAGCCTCCTGCCCCATCTGCCTCGAGTACTTCCGCGACCCGGTCTCCATCCACTGCGGACACAACTTCTGCCGCGTCTGCATCTCCCGCTGCTGGGAATGGTCCACGGCGCCTTTCTCCTGCCCGCGGTGTCGGGAGACGGCACCGGAGAGGACGCTGCATCCCAGCCGGGAGCTGGCGCGGGTGCTGGAGGCGGCGCGGAGGCTGAGCGCGCAGGCGGCCGAGGGGGACACGGGACAAGGGGAAAGATGCGAGAGGCACCAGGAACCTCTCAAGCTCTTCTGCGAAGACGATGGAACCTTTATCTGTGTGATCTGCAGGGAGTCCCGCGCACACCGGTCCCACAGGATGCTCCCCGCGCAGGATGCTGTCCAGGGATACAAGGTACAATGAGGCTTTTCCCACCCACCAGCACCATCAGGGCTTGATGCTCCTATAGCAGCACATTACCACCAGGCTGTGGAACATCTTGCCCTCACTCAGGGCTGTGCTGTGGGGGCAGAACTCTTGTGTTCCCCCCTCTATGCTTCCTACACAGCCTGTTTCAGAATGACAGCGCAGGGCATGCACCAGTGCTTCTGCTCTCTCAATTCTCATCTGGTGCTCCAGGGATGGAGGGCTGAGGTCTCAACTTCCCTTCTGTGCAATTCAAGTCTCTGGAGCTGACCACAGTGCAATCCCCTTTTTGGGTAGCCGAATCTCCAGAGACCTTTTTCCTTCCCTAGGGACAAATCCAGGCCCGTCTGCAAGCCCTGAAGGAAGAGAAAGACAAACTCCTGGGGGTGCGAGAGGTTGAGATGAGGAGGAACTGGGAATACTTGGTAAGGGGGGTTTGAATGTCAGGCTCTGGCTTTAGGTGCAACACCATCCTGCTGGGGCTGGGGTCCTGCTCCAGGTTCCAAACCAAATGATGCATAATGGGCAGAGCCTGGAGATCTGCCAGGGACTCAACTGCTGCGTGCAGATCAAGAGATCTGTATAAAAGCTACTTGGGATGGATGGGTGGGAGGATGGATGGATGGATGGATGGATGGATGGATGGATGGATGGATGGATGGATGGATGGATGGATAGAATCCCCTTCCCTTTTCCTTCCCTTATCCCCTCCTCACAGGAGAAGACCACAGCCGAGCGCCAGAGGGTCCTATCCAAGCTGGGAGGGCTGCGGCTCTTCCTGGAGGACCATGCTCAGCATCTGCTGGCTCAGCTGGGAGACCTGGAGCAGGACATTGAGAAGCTGCAGGAAGAAAATGTCACCAGCCTGACAAAGGAGATCTCCCGCCTGGATTCCTTCATCCAAGAGATGGAGGAGAAGAGCCAGCAGCCGACAAATCGATTCCTGCAGGTGAGGAGCCAGGGGACCACTATCTGGGTACCACCATCTGGGCCCCATGATTCAGCCAAGCCCAGGCTGTGCCCTGCTCCACACTCTTGCTGCTTCAGGAGATGTTTTCCTCCTAAGAGCCATTCACTGAGCTCCCTCTTCCCTCTCTCCCTTCCAGGACATCAGAGGCACCTTGAGCAGGTATGGGGCTCCCCCAGCGTCTATTTGGGAGGGATTTAGACCTCGTGTTGGGCATCACTCAGAGGCTTTGTGGACAGATCCCTGAGCGCGGACCCTGAGCTCTACCCATGGTTGCCCATGCATCAGGTTTATCTAAGGCTGCACCAAAGTGTGCACAAAAGCCTTCTTGGTCTCTCTTTGTGGAGATGAATCCTTCCCCTCTTTGTCCCATCCTCCTTCCTAGGCTTGAAATTGAGAGCTTCCAGCAGCCCCCACTGCTGCTTGCAGAGCTGGAGAAGAGAATCAGCCATTTCAGGGACAGAAACACTGCTCTGGAGGAGACCTTGAGGAGCTTCCAAGGTGCGTGTGTGCTCTGAGCATGCAGAGCAGCCCTGTCTTCGTGTTACACCAACTCACGCCTCCTTTTCTCCCCTCCATAGACATCCTGATGTTCGAGCTGCCAGAAAAGAGTAAGTCCCCATCTCCTGAAGGTGAGGGAGTGGGAAGGGCCAAGGGAAGGCTGAGCCCAGCCTAGGATCCGTTCATCTGTGTCTGAACCAAGTGATGAATGGGAAGGGAGGAAAAACCCCCTAAAGAGTCAGGGAGTCCTCACCATAAGGTGCTGATGGGTTCTGTTCTCTCAATGGAGCTGCATGAGGACTGGCTCTAGCTGTCACATCGGGGTGGCCAGGGACCAAATGCACACTTTTGGCACAAAACACCCTGAAGGATGAGGGTCTCTTACTCATCCGCCCTCCAGCTTGTTCTTCCCTTGGGAAGCTGCTCCTGAGCCCTGTGGGATGGGGAAAGCAACCAGCACCTCCAATGATGGTGCTACATGGTCCCTGGGGCCATGGAATACTGGTTTTCTCTGATGCTCTATCTCTGCCCTTCACAGTGAAGGTGACCCTGGACCCATCCACAGCTCATCCCCAGCTCGTGGTGTCATCCGATGGGAGGAGTGTGAGGTGGGACAATGATGCCCACCAGGACCCATGTGCTGAGGGCTTGGGCACCGACCCCTGTGTCCTGGGCAGTGAGGGCATCACCATGGGGAGATGCTGCTGGGAGGTGGAGGTGGCCCCCAGAGGCTCCTGGGCTGTCGGGGTGGCCACACAGTCCCTCAGGAGGAGGGAGGAGGCTGCTGAGGGCCCCGGGATGGAGCTCTGGTCCATGGGGCTCTGCGAGGGGCAGTTCTGGGCTCTCACCTCCCTCGAGCGCATCCCACTGTACCAGGTCCAGGTCCCCACCAGGGTCCAGGTCTCCCTGGACTATGACAGGGGTCAGGTGGCATTTTTTGATGCTGATAAGAGATCCCTGATCTTCACCTTCCCAGCAGCCTCCTTCAAAGGGGAGAGCATCCATCCCTGGTTCCTGGTGTGGGGTGAAGGGGCCCATATCACATTGTGCCCATGAGGCTCTCCCTTCCCACTCCAACACAAGCCTCCTGTCCCCAGTATCTCTATTTCCAGCACTCTGGAGGTCTTAAATTGCCCTTTCCAGCCTCTGTTTCCATCCCCCATGATGCCAAAGGGATGAGCATCCCCATGGGTCAGTGTCCCAAGTGGTCACCCCCAAATCAGGGCATCAAATGAAGCCACAACATCTCACACCAGCCTGGCTGCTTCTCCCTCTTACGCTTTTAGATGAAGTAAAAGGATTTAGATGCTGTCTTGTTCTTCTCTGCCTGGTTATTTGCTGCTTCTGAATGTCAGGTTCTAGAGGGGGCTTTTGGTTAACTAAATCCCATTTGTGGTCTTCCCTTGCACAAAGCCTGCGAGTAGGCTGCGCCTGCACCCAGAAAGGCCAACAAGCCCCTTGCAGGTACATAAGGACATCCCATGTACCACTCTGCTCTACTGCTTGCTGCAGCCCTGACAAGAGGGGAAGACAAGGAGGGGAAAATCAGGTGCATTTTATTACTAATGTCCATCGTTAGTATCAAATGTGCTGGAGGAGAAGAGAGGAAATGGTTCCGGGTTAGGGTTAAGGGACACTGCTCTGGTTTAGGGGATGCTGCTCTGGGTTGGGGTTAGAGGACACTGCTCTGGGTTAGGGTTAAGGGATGCTGCCCTGGATTGGGGTTAGAGGATGCTGCTCTGGGTTGGGGTAGAGGACACTGCTCTGGGTTAGGCTTAAGGGATGCTGCTCTGGTTTAGGGGATGCTGCTCTGGGTTGGGGTTAGGGGATGCTCCCCCCAGTGTCTCACGGACACAGCCTGAGCTGGGACCTGGCCCCCACCACCCAGAGCCAGGGCCGGACCCTCTCCCCGGTGAATGCCGCTCGGGAGAAGATGAACATAAGCCCCCCTTCATCGGCATCGAAGAACGCCACGGTCCCGCCGCCGTAATCCAGGTGGACGCTGACCCTGCGCGGTACCCAGCGCAGCGGCAGCAGCGTCACCTTGCGGGCGGTGAGGGCCCGCACCTGCCCCCCCCACTTCTCCAAGCCCCAGATCCCTCCCTGCGGGCAGAGGCTGAGGTGCCCTTTGCGGTGGATGGAGTCCCGGGCCACCCCCAGCGCCCAGTCCCCGCTGTCGCCCACCTCCACGTCCCAGCAGTGCCGCCCGGCCGCGAAGCCCTGGCAGCCCAGCACGAAGGGCCAGTAGTCAAAGCGCTCCGGGTTGTCCGGCACGTCCCGGCGGCCCGCGCCGCGCCGCACGCTCTTCCCGTCCTCCGACAGGATGAGCTCGGGATGCGCAGTGTCCGGGTCCAGCGTCACGGTGGCTGCGGGTGCGGGACAGGGGGTCAGAAAGAGGGTTGAGCCCCGCCAGGGATGGGGGGAGAGCGGAGGAGGCAGCAGGACCCGGGCTGGTATCCAAGGGGAAGAAGCATCCCAAATGGAAGCATCCCAAATGGGAGCATCCCAAGGCAGAAGCATCCCAAAGCAGGGAAATGTTCTGTCTGTGAAGCAGAAAAGCTGGCTTTAACCCCCAAAGGAAATGCACACAGGAATGGCAACGGGCTCCTGCGGACTTCAGGCTATGCTGGGAGAAGAAAGAAGGAAGGGAAGGGATGTGGGTTGTCTCCTGCACAACCACAGGACAAGACCAGACCGGTTCAGCTGAGCTTGAACAACAAAAAGACCTAAGAGCTGGCACTGAATTAGGCCAACCAATTTCCATGTTCATGGAATCAGTTGGCTCTGCCCTGGAGGGGGGGTTCTTCCAGCTGCAGGGCTGGGAAAACCCGTTGGGTTGTCCTGATTTTCATACCCCTCCTTCAGCATCTCTTTTGGGCGCTTTGTGTTCCACCTTCACCTGACAGGTGCGGCTGCTCTTGTGTTCTCATGCTCAGCCCTTTCTGGGATTGCAATAGGCCGGACGGGGAGCTCCAGCAGGAGCATCCTTCAGGAACCAGGGCAAAACATGGACAATTGATAGTGATAAATGTGGGTACCAACCTTCTGACCAGGAAACCCCTTTGTTCCCCGTCTCCTCCATCCCAGGGTTCCTCACTGCAGCATCTCCATTCCCAAAGCATATCCAGGGTGATCTATGGGCAGCTCTTCCAGCTCTCCCAATACAGGTCAAGCAGTTCCCCTTCCTCAAGCCCTTCCGTACCTTGCAGCTTCCTCAGGGTCTCCTTCAGCCCTCCGTTCCTCCAGGAGAAGTGACAGGATCTCTCTTCTGACTCCGGAGAGGCATCTGCTGGGAGCTGGAAAGTCGCTTTTCCACATCTAGGGAAGAGGAAAACCTCGCCTTTGGAATCGTCACCACCGGGGGAATCTGGTGCCACCAGGAATGAGGTGATGAACACATAGTGGTGGTGGTACCCAAATGCCCTTCCAGACCCCCTGAAGCAGCCACCATGGGCATTGCTCCACCATGGCTCTTGGAAAACCCCATGGAACAGCCTTTTGGAGAGGCCACATACCTGCTGACGGTGCTCCTTATGTCCTGGGGGAAGGAGAAAGAGAAAAAGAAGCTCAGTGTGGACTCTTCTTACAGCACAAGATGCCTTGAAGGAACGTGGCCACAGGCTGCTTCCCCAGCTTCAGCCCATGGACCTGATGCTCTGGGCTGCCTGTCACAGGTGATGCTCCTTGCACTATCACATTCCTCTCCCCACCCCATAGGGAACCACCAGCCCCCACTGTTCCTTCTACAAACCACTGATTTCACCCTCATCATTCCAGGCTGCAAATCCCCCTCCCTTCATCCCCTTGGGATCTGCAGATCTACAGAGGGAATAGAAGCAAAGTGGGACTGGGAAATCCCAACCAGGGGGGATTTCCCCTCCCCATAAACCCCTGTACATGGGATGAATTCACTCACCGGTTGCTGGTTCTTCTCTTCTCGCCCTTGTGCCTCGGTGTCCAGCTGGGAATTCTCTGGGAATTTGGTGGCATTTTTGGCTTGCCTCTTCTCAATCTCATTCTTCAGGTCTTCCAGCTGGGAAAGCAAGAAGAAAAAGCCTTTTTGGGACCTGCAGCACCAGGGCTCAGCTTCTTCCCTCCCTTTGGAGATACAAACGAAGCGGCAACAGGGTGGGAAAAGCCTTTCCTACAGGAAAACGTCATTCAGGAGCCCAAATCCCCATCGTTTCTTTCCCATTAAACCTGATGCAAAAGAAGCCACCATGAGCTTGGGGTGAAAGCCTTGATGTCCCCGTGCTCACCATCACATCCATGCTGCAGTGCAAGCAACAAAGAGCGAAGAACTGACCCTGAGCCCTTGTGTCACTGCCCAGGGACCTCGATACCCACCAGGCCCTCCAGTTTCCTGCACTCCAGGGTTCTGTTCCTCTCGGAGACCTTCTCCCCCTCCAGAACAGCTTCTGAGCTCCACCTGAAGCTCTTCCAAAGTGAACTTGAAAGGCCCAAACCTGTTAGGGTTTATCCCTTTGATGGGGCTGGATCTTTCCCTTCCTCTTCCTCCCCAGTGCTGGATAATAGACCTGGAGCAGGGATGCGCTGAGCCTGTGAGTCAGGTCTGTGTGCCATGGCAGGGGGTGGGGATGTGCTAGGAAGGACTCAAAGCACCTTCTATCCCGAGGGCTGCCCCTTCCTGCCTCTCCCTTCTCTCTCTTTAGGGATGGGAATTAGGCAAATCCATCCCCCAAAAGATATTTCAGCCTCTGGGAGCTCTTGGTGCAATCATGGATGAGGAAAACGGGGAAGGAATTGTGCGACCAGAGGCTTGTAGGTGCTGGAAGAGGGGCTGGGACTCAATGGGGCACAATCGGCACCCAGGCCATGGATGTGCCCATCAAGAAACCCCATCCTGGCTCCAAGCTCGCAGGGGATGTTTCTAAGCCATTTATAACCCTTTGATAAGCTCCATCACTAGATATATATCTGCATGGCAGCACCTGGGAGGAGTGGAGACCCCACTGAAGGGATGAATCCCATTGCTTGGCCAGCATTGGAGGTGCAAGTCCCATTCCCAGTGAGCTATTCCCATCAGAAGGACTGGAAGCTTGGGTCTGCTTGGCTCCCACCCTGCTCCTTTCATCTCAATGAGAAGCCCACAGTTGTGCCCTGGAAGCACCTATGGAACCTGGAAAACCAGCTGGAGATGTCTGCAGGCTGCATCTCCAGGTTAAGGACACCATGGAAGAGCTGGGACAGAGCTCGGAAGGGAGCAGCGACATGGAGGGAGCTGCGGGGCTGGAGGAGGAAGGGAAACGTGGATCTCTACCTCCCATCAAGCAGTTCCAATGGAATCTAGGGGTTGCACCTTGTGTTCCTGAGGAGCGTGGTGGGATAATGTGTGTCTGGAGGATGCCTCTTCCTCTTTGGGGCTTTCTCAGCAGAAATCATCAATTTTGAAGGAATTCATCCAGGTGGGATTGTTTCCCTTTAGCTCCCAGTTGAATGGCTAGAGGCCCACCGGGATGAGGTGGAAGGGTAAGCACCACCCTGAATACCCCTCTTTGCTGTCCCAAAGGCTATGAAATGCACCCATAATAATCCACCCATAGCAAGGCAGAGAGCTCAAACCAAAGGGTTATTTTATTGAAGCCGAACATAGGAATGTGGCAGAGGTTGGGATCAGCTCCCAGAGCAAGGCAGTTGGCTGGGAAAGGCCACCTCCCTTGGGAAAACAGGCTCTGGATCTGCCTTGAGATTGGTGTCAGGAAGAAAACACTTCGCAAAGGGATTTAAACAGGACGATTCAGGCCGTTAGAGCCAAAAATAAGCTCTAAAAGAAAATCAAAGCCCTGAGCGTTCCTTCAGGATTCTCCTCCTTCTGATGAGCTGTCTCCGTCCCCTCGTACTGCCTGATCCTGTTGGTGTCCCCACCTCCCCATCCTCATCCCACAGCTCCCAATGGACGCAGAGAGGAGCTGCAAGCCCCTTTGCCGTGATGCCGTGATCACCCTCAACAACAGCATCACGCAGGAGGTGACCCTGCTCTTAGGATCTGATGCTTGACACCCACCTCAAGGACAGATCCGGAGCGGGAACCTGAACCCCACCCAGTCCAGAGGGGCCATGAGCTGCCCACTCAGGGGCTGCTCCTCAGAGGGCAGGGCTTGGCTGATGTCCTGCAGGCGAGCGCCCATCCCCATCTTGAACCAGGGCAGGAGCCTCTCCCCGTTGAAGGAGGCTCTGGTGTAAACCAGGAGGGGAGCCTCGTCGGCAGCACTGAAAAACGCCACCCGGCCCCCTTCATAGTCCAGGGACACCCGGATCCTGCTGGGGACGGGGCTCGGGCGCGCGCTGGCGCGGGGGGACGTGAGGGAGTGAAAAGCCTCCAGCGCCCAAACCCCCTCCTTGGGCGTGAGGCTCAGGGGTCCCTTCCTGGGGATGGATGCTCGGGCCACCCCCAGCGCCCAGACCCCCCCCTGCCCCACGTCCACGTCCCAGAAGTGCCTGCCCGAGGTGAAGCCCGGCTGCCCCAGCACGCAGGGCTCGTAGTTGAACCTCCATGGGGTGTCCTGCACGTCCTGCGCCTGGAGGTGGCCTCGGGCTTCCCTGAGGTCCTCGGAGATGTGGAGGTTGGGGTGAGCCGTGGAGGGGTCCAGGGTGACGTTGGCTGCAGGACAAGGGAGGGGACAGAGGTGGTTTTATCCCTCCCAGCTCTGGATGCTGCATGGGGGGCATGGGGAGGAGTGGGACCACCCTTGGGATGCTCCTGGGTGGAAGGAGAAGGGGGGGAGGACAAAGGATGGAGCACGGGGAGGGGATGGTGGGAGATGCATGGGGGGGGAAGGGGAAGCACAAGTGCTCTTCTTTCTTTGGCTCCCAGGGGGGTATTTGGCTTTACAAGGACCATATATCCTACCCCCTGGATACACCAGGATGCTGTCACCCTTCCTCTACTGCATTGTTATCCCATGGGAATCTCTCCCACAAGCCAAACCCACCTCTGCCATCGACTTACTTGGCTCTTGCAGTTTAAACATCAGGCTGTCTGCAGAGGAAAGAGATTTCACAGCATCAGGTATAGGGGTCAAAGTGGCTGCAGCTCCATCCTATAGGCTTGGGATGGGAGAAAAGCTAATGGGAGACTTAGGGGGGATACTGAGGGGTGAGGGTTGGGTGGTGCAAGGCTCTTGGGAGAGAAGGAGCCTCCTCTGCTGAGCTTGTTCTTCTCTTCTCCCCCCACTGCAGGACAGGCTCCCGATGTCCTCCTCCGGGTAAACCCCATCTGCATTCACTCACAGCAGCCACCAGGCAGGTTTTGCTTTAGCACAAACCCATTGTCCCCAAGCACCCAAAGCACCACCCCAGCTCCCAGCCCCACTCCGCACCTTGGCACCTCCTCAATGTGCCCCTCACCAGGACATTTCTCTGCACGAAGTCCTCGAGTCTCCTTTCCAGATGGGAGGAAATCTCTACCGGGGGCTTGAACTTCATCATCTCACAGCTGGAAAGAGCAAAGGCTACTGCTGAGATGTTCTGCTGCCATTAAACAATGCAGGAGAAGCCATGGGATGGGCTGAGGATCCTTATCCAGGAGCATATCAAGCCCCCCTTTGCCCTTTCCCTTCTCTTTGCAGTTGCCTTCCCCCAGGCCATCGCTGGAGGGATGTTTCTGAGCCCATTGTGCTACCACTGCACCAACGTGGTTTGAAACCCCGACCTCAGCGTTCCCTCAGCAGAGTGAGGAGGAGCCGCGTTACCTCTCCAAGAGTCTTCTGATGTCCTAAGGGTGGGAGGAGAGAGGAGACACAGGAAGAGGCACGGTGGGTGTTGTGTCTTCTGTGTGTTCTTATGGCCATGGGGTGACCCCCGCCCCTCCCCAGCAATGCCCCATAGGGATGAATGGGGTCTGAGGCTCCTGTCCCCACCTGCAGGAAGAGGCTCGGGGGCTGCTGGAACGTGCCCTCCATCTCCCACAGGAGGGTGTCGAGGTGGGACATCTCCTCCGAGACCTTGGCCGCCGCCTCCTCCTGCGCCCGGGCGATGGCGCGGTCCAGCTGCGCCAGCTCTGCCAGCAGGAGGCGCTCTTGCTCCCGCAGGAACCGCTGCAGCTGATGGAACTCCCCCGCCATCCTCCTCCCTTCGGTCCGGGTCCGGTCCTGCCCGGGGCGGAGCAGGGCTCAGAGGGGCAGAGACCCCCCCCCATGCACGGTGCGAGCTCCCTCTGATTCCCTCAGGGGTCATTCTCCCATCTCTCCGTTCCCATCAGTGTCACATCCCCGCCCCGTGGGGCTGCAACAACCCCAGGAGGAAGCACAGAAGCCCCCGGAGAAGCTCCAAAGGATGGGCAGGAGATGATGGAGCTGCAACAAGACCCCACCAGGCCCAAGGAGAGCAGATCAGGGCCTCAAGGCTGGTTTCGGGTACCATGTCCTCAGTGATGCTCAGTAAATGTGAGGGTGTGAAAGGCCTTGCTATGGATGTGGGACTATCCAGGAGGCTTTGCATGGAAGCAAAGCCAAGAGATGGGCTCTGCCAGAGGGGGATTTATAGGATATAGGGGAAACCCCTCCCAGCCATGTCTCTATACAAGCCAATGGGTTGTTTGCTCCCAGAGCAGCCCCGGTGTTATCAGCCCAGTGCAGCCGATGTGAAACCCCAGCAGATAAACTGGGGCTTGGCAGGAGCCCAGGGCAAAGGGCTCCATGCTCTACAGAGCAAATACGTGGGATCTGGCCCCAAAAGAGCAGGGGGACGCATGATGGTGCTCCCCATTGGGGCACCCACCAGGTACGAGCTCCACCTTCCTCCGGCTTTCCTGCTTTCCAGGTACTTTTCCCTCTCCTCCCTCCGAGCCTGCAGGCAGCTCAGGATTTCTTCCTGGGGACAAAGAAGAGATGCTCTTGGAGGGGCTTTTCCCACTGGAATCACTTTTGCCCTTGTCTCCCATGGGAGAGGCTTTGCCTGAACACTGGCTCCTCTGCACGAAGCAAAGCCAAGAGGAGGAGGAATGTCCATAAGTGACCACTGCAAGGAAAGAGCAAAACAGCATCAGCAGCACACAAGGCCTGTGAGAGCGAGATAAGTGCAGGAGGGGATTTCCTTCGGGAACACACAGCGAGGAGTTCCTCATGTTGACATGATGCTGGGCACTGCAGAGGGTTCTGGTGAGAAGAGGTTTGGAGCAGCAGCAAAACAAGGGGAGGAGACAGGAAAAAGTTATTTCTTTGTATTGAAACTAAAGAAATAGGGAATAAGGGGGTAAATACTTAAAATTGGCCTAAAAAATGGATGTAACCACGTTTATAAAGGGGATAAAATGAATCATCCTTTTTTTTTTTTACACGGTTTTGGGTATTTATCAGTGTCGGTCTTTCAGCTGAACCAAGCCAACAGCAGAGGATTTTCGAGAGGAAAAGGCTGG
Organism: Pezoporus wallicus; assembly: GCF_028554395.1. NCBI lineage: Eukaryota > Metazoa > Chordata > Aves > Psittaciformes > Psittacidae > Pezoporus > Pezoporus wallicus. The sequence continues at coordinate 36,523 of NW_026642499.1, read as the reverse complement.
AAAAGGGACTTTCTGCTTTCTCCCTGTTGGAAAAGGTGAACGGATTCAAGTAGGGGGGTAACCTGCTGGGACCACTGCAAACTCCCAGTGTCCCTGCACTAAAACCCGACCGGGCAGCCCCCGGAACTCCCTTCCAGGCCTGGAGTCCTTGGATATGTGGGGCTTTACCTTGTACTTCTCCGCAGCTTCCTCGATGGGGACCACGCTGTGGCCGCGGTGGGCACGGGCCCGGTCGCACACTACGCAGATGGGCTGCAGGTCCTCGGTGCAGAAGAGCTTCAGAGCCTCCTGGTGCTGCCCGCAGAGCGTCTCCCATCCTCCTCCTCCTCCTCCGCCTGCCCCTGCCCTTCCTCCCAGGCTCATGCTGCGGGCGATGAGCGCGATGTTGGCCAGTTCGCGGCTGGGGCGGAGGCTGCGCTGCGGGGCCGGTTGCCGGCACTGGGGGCAGGAGAACGGCGCTTCCAGCCCTTCCCAGCAGCGGGAGATGCAGCCGCGGCAGAAGTTGTGTCCGCAGGGGATGGAGACCGGGTCCTGGAAGTAACCGAGGCAGATGGAGCAGGAGGTTTCGCTGCGCAGGGTGTCCGCGGGGCTCTGCGCGGCCATGGCGCTGCGATGGGACGCGCGGGGACGTTCCTCCTTCTGCTGTGGCTGTTTTCTGGGTGCCAGCGGAGAAATCAGCTCCTAACAGAGGGAATGATGTGGAGGGGAGGGATGCTGCTCCTCGCCTCCCATTGGCTTGGGTTCAGCTGGTTTGGAGCCAGATATGAGCTGACAGATAGCAGAGGGGAGGGCAGGGCTGCTCCAGCGGGGCGTAAATCCCATCGAACTCCCCGTGGGATAACCCCCTGCGCCAGGACCAGCCGTGGAGCAGCACTTTACACTGACACATCCATGCGTTGTCCCTCTTCCCTTCCTCCACGTGTGCTCAAGTCGCTGGTTTCATTGCAAATGAGGAATCAAAGCTTTGCTTTCCCCTTGGAAAGCTGCAGGAAGTGAATGAATGAATCCCTCAGCACCAAAAAATGCCAACCCCATGCGAGAAGTGCTTCAGACACCCCACGGTAACTGCTCAGAGGGTTAGGCACTAGGATTGGACCCAGCTTGAACGGCTTTTGGTTGGGATGCTCTCGGAGACCCCCGGAGTGTGTGCGGAAGCAAAAATAAGATCAATAGAAGCAAAAGGAACCACGCGCCCAACGTGGGGCTCGAACCCACGACCCTGAGATTAAGAGTCTCATGCTCTACCGACTGAGCTAGCCGGGCTGCCCCTGCGACGCCCCCCGGTCCCCGCCGGACTGGCAGCGACCGCGGCGGCACCTGAACCGGGACCCGGACCCGCGCGGCCCCGGGGAGCTCTTTCCCCGCTGCCCGCCGCGGGACGGGGCGTTTGAGGCGTTGAAGGTGAGAAAGGAAAAATAAAGAGGCAAAAACCGAGTGTTTCTGCCCGGTTTCGAACCGGGGACCTTTCGCGTGTGAGGCGAACGTGATAACCACTACACTACAGAAACGGGGTGGGACACCCGGTGCCTCCGCTGAGCTACGAGCGTGCGGCCGCTCCGGGAGTCCTGCCAGGGGGGATTCGGGGGTGGCGGAGCCCGGCGAAGGCGGGGGCAACAAAAAAAAATCTGGGGTGAGTTATAAAGGTTAAAGGTCTCCGTAAGCGGGACTCGAACCCTCAAGTATCCTCTTACAAGTCTGGCGCTCTACCCCCTGAGCCATGAGGGCTGGTAGGGCGAAAGCCACGCCCACCCTCAGGAGCAGTCCTCCAAGAGCACCGAGTTGTGCGGGTAGACAAACCCGCCGGCAGCCCCCGCGATAAGGGGGCCCTCAACGCGGAAGCGAGAGCCTCTTGCCATAGCAACACTTCCTGTCACGTGCCCATAGAGGACGGAAGACGGAAGCTCCGCGGCTGCTTCTGTCGGTTGTACCATAGAGAGGAGCGGCGGCGGCGGCGGGAGGAGGGACAGAGCGGCCCCGGCGGGGGCCAGAGCGGCGCTTCCGGCAGCGGTGAGCGGGAGGACTCGGTCCGGAGGCCGCGGTCTCGCTATGGCGGCCCCGGCAGCGGGCTCCGGGTCGCGGCTGGACCCGGTGGAGACGCTGCAGGAGGAGGCGATCTGCGCCATCTGCCTGGACTACTTCGTGGAGCCGGTGTCCATCGGGTGCGGGCACAACTTCTGCCGCCGCTGCATCGCGCAGCTCTGGGCCGGAGGGGACGCGGAGGCCCCGGCCCCGCAGGAGGAGGAGGAGGAGGAGCTGGAGGAGGAAGAGCTCGATGTGGAGCAGGAGGAGGAGGAGGAGGAGGAGGATGGCGCCGAGGAGGAAGAGGAAGAGGAGATGTGGAGCGAGGAGGAGGAGGAGGACCCCGAGCTATGGGGGGACCCCGCGGAGGAGGAGGAGGGGATGTGGGGCGGGGGGGCCCGGGGGGAGCTGTACTTCGGGGAGGAAGAGTACGACGAGGATGTGATGGAGGAGGACGTGGAGGAGGAGGAGGAAGAGGAGGAGGAGGAGGAAGAGCCGGCAACGACGCCCCTTGGGGCCGCTCAGCCCCAGCGGCTGCAGACCTTCACGTGCCCCCAGTGCAGGAAAACCTTCTTCCAGCGCAGCTTCAGGCCCAACCTGCAGCTGGCCAACATGGTGCAGATCATCCGGCAGCTGCACCCCCACCCGCAGCGCCTGCTGCCCCCCAGCCCCGCCGCTGCCCTGGGGGGCCCCCCCGACCGCTGCGAGCGGCACCAGGAGCCGCTGAAGCTGTTCTGTGAGGTGGACGAGGAAGCCATCTGCGTGGTGTGCAGGGAGTCCCGCAGCCACAAGCACCACAGCGTGGTGCCGCTCGAGGAGGTGGTACAGGATTATAAGGTGTGGAATGGGATCTGGGGCCCGGGGGGGCGGGGGGAATGGGGCTGTGCCGTGGGGTGGGTCTGGCCTGGCTGGTTGGGTCACTGGGAACAGGTTGGGTAGGGTTGGGATGGGGAGGATGGGAATGAAGGTGAAGCTGGATGGAGCCGTTCCAATAGGGAATACATGAGCTCAGCCAGTCCCGCATGGATGTGATGGAGTGGGGCTGGTTTGGGGTGAACGCAGCTCCTCGGCCTGCCTTAGTGCTGCACCTCCTGAAGGTGTCGCTTCCCTCATGGATGGGATGAGGATGCCCATGAGGAGCCCTCGGCTGATCCCATTGGAGTCACAGAACCTGGAGATCTTAGGGCGGTTGGAAGGGGAAGGATGGGGATGGGATGACGAAAGGCAGGGAATTCCTGTGCCTGAGGTGTGGGTTTTCCCTCAGAACAAGCTCCAGAGCCACCTGGAGCCACTGAAGAAGAAGCTGGAGCTGGTGCTGAAGCAAAAATCCAACGAAGAGGAGAAGATCACGGAGCTGAGGGTAAGATCCATGCGAGATCTGTGTCAGATCCATGTCCAGCTCCCATTTCTCAGCCTTCCACCTGCCAAGGAATAACCCACCCTTGGAGTCAGGAGGATGTGAAGTCGTGGGATTAGTGGAAAGCTCTTCCTCTCTTCCCCATGGATCTGAGCTCTTGGAGGCATTGCAGTCCCTTTGCTGCAGCCTTGGAGATCTCATGGGTTGTGGGAGCTGCTTCCCTATGGGATCAGAGCTCAGTGCCTGGGGTTTGACCCGCTGTGCTGTGCGACCTGGAGCACACCTCCGGTCTCTGAGCCTGCGCTTCCCTCCCCATTAGGACAAGATGAAGCTGGAGATCAAGGAGCTGGAGTCGGACTTCGAGCTGCTGCACCAGTTCCTGGTCGGGGAGCAGGTGCTGCTGCTGCACCAGCTGGAGGAGCGCTACGAGAGCCTCATGGGCCGGCAGAGCAGCAACGTGCGGCTGCTGCAGGAGCAGAGCGCGGCGCTGCGCCGCCTCTTGGCCGAGGCCGAGGACAAGAGCCGGCAGGATGGGCTGCAGCTGCTCCAGGTCTGCTTCCCTCGGGATCAAGGGAGCCGAGTCCCGATGGGACTTGTGCCAGGGAGCTGGGATAGGGTGTTCATAGGCTGGAGCAGCTCCCATAGGAGACGGGATGAGGACATGGGAGCTGGAGCAGAGAAGCTGATGGAGACCTCAGAGCGGCTTCAAGGGGGCTACAAGGGTGGGGAGAGGGACCTGCAGCTGGGATAGGACAAAGGGTGATGGAACTGGAACAGGGAAGTTCAGGTTGGAGATGAGGAAGCTCTTCCCTGTGAGGGTGGTGGGACACTGGAATGCCCAAGGAGGTTGGGAATGCTCCATCCCTGGCAGGTTGGATGGAGCCTTGGGTAACATGGTCTAGCGTGAGGTATCCTTGCCCATGGCAGGGGTTGGAACTGGATGATCTTAAGCTCCTTTCCAACCCAAACCATTCCATGATGGATGGGATTCTTCCCCTCTGGGTGCACTCTTTCCTGATGATCTTTGTCTTTCTCTTCATTTCCCACCTGGATTCCTCCTTTCCCAGGACATCAAAGGCACTTTCATCAGGTCAGTCACTTCCCATTGCTCTAAATGGCTTTTCTGGGGTGGGGTGAAAGGCCTTCATGGGGAGTTTGGAACCTGGGTGTCATATGGATGTTGGAGTGAATGTGGTGATGGGAGCTCCTAGAAGCAGGAAGATGGGATTTAGGGATGATGAGGGACATATAGGAGAGGGGAAAGGCTGGGAAAGGGATCTTAGAGTCCATAGGGATCATTTATCCCCTCCACTGGACAAGCAGCCACTTGTAGCCCAGATCTCTGCCCTCTCCTGGTGTGTGTTCCCTTCCCTGTTCCCAGTGCTCAATCCCGCTTTTCCTTCCCCTTCCCAAGATGTGAGAACATGAAATTCCAGGAGCCCGAGATGGTGCCTGTGGACGTGGGGAAGAAATACCGTAACTACTTCCTGCAGGACGTGGTGATGAGGAAGATGGAGAAAGTCTTCTACAAAGTCCCTCAAGGTGAGCGGGTTGGGAAACTCCCTGGATCCACAGGGATGGTGGGATTCCCTCTGCATGGCGTTGGGGTTCCTCTGGAAACAGAGCACCTCCTTTTCCCACCCTCTCCCTTCATCTCTTCCCATCTGCTGAATCCAATCCTGGAGTTGCGGTTTGAGGGTTAAAAGGAGGAAACGGGGTTAAAAGGAGGATTGAAGCGATTTAACCCCATCCCCAGGATTTGGGATTGGGATCCCGGATGGGGCTTTGGGCTCCCCTTAACCCCTTTCTCCCTGTGTCCCGCAGCGGAGGTGACGCTGGACCCGGACACGGCCCACCCGCGGCTCAGCCTGTCCCTGGACCGCCGCAGCGTGCGCTTGGGCGAGCGGCGCCAGGACCTTCCCGACAATCCCAAGCGCTTCGACTGGGAATTCTGCGTGCTGGGAGCACAGGGCTTCAGCGCCGGGCGCCACTACTGGGAAGTGGAAGTGGGAGGCAGGCGGGGCTGGGCGGTGGGAGCTGCCCGGGAGACGACGCGGCGCAAGGAGAAGCCGATGGGAGCGCAGCAGAAGAGGGAGATCTGGTGCGTGGGCACCAATGGGAAGCGTTTCCAGGCGCTGACGGCCACGGAGCAAACATTCCTGACGCCGGGAGAGCGGCCCCGGCGCTTCGTGGTCTACCTGGACTATGAGAGGGGTCAGCTCTGCTTCTACAATGCTGAGAACATGAGCCACATCCACACCTTCAACGCCTCCTTCCGCGAGCGCATCTTCCCCTTCTTCCGCATCCTGGCCAAGGGCACCCGCATCAAGATCTGTGCCTGATCCTGCGCTTTTCCTGCCCTTGGGATCTGGTGCTGCTTTTCCTGCCCCTTGGATCTCAGTTTAGGATCCAGCGCTGCTTTTCCTGCCCCTCAGATCCCAGTTTGGGATCCAATGCTTCTTTTCCTGCTCCTTGGATTCCATCTGGATCCTACTTTTGGATCTGGTGCTGCTTTTCCTGCCACTCAGATCTCATTTTGGGATCTGGCGCTGCTTTTCCTGCCCTTTGGATCCTGGTTTGGGATCTGGCATTGCACTTGTCTTGCACCCATTTCCTTTCCCCACCCGCTCCTCCCGGGATCCAAAGCCAGGTTTGGGTTGGAATTAGGGAAGGATCCACCTCAGAGGCAGTTTTCCTGCTGCCAGGAGCTCTTCTCTCCCATTCCCAACGGATGACATCCCGGTGGGATTCAGTGTCATGAAGCTCTTGGCTTCATTCTGAACCAACCTCCCATCATCATCTTCCCCAACTTCCATCGCTGGTTGCACTGAGGAGGCTGGATTCCTTTGGGATTCACTTCCAACCTCCCTCAGACTCGGGCTGGTGTCCACACTTGGAGTCCATCCCGCTTTTCCCTGCGGTATTCCCTGTTTTTGGGATCTCCATCCCATTCCCCAGCACTTATCCCACGTTCCTGCTCCTGTATTTATTTTTGCTCCCTTTTCCTCTCAATTTGTCTCGGCTGCTCCCGAGATTCCAGCTCAATCCAGAGACTCGGTTGTGTATTAATCCCTCTTTTTTGTTGGTGGGGTTTTGTTCCTGTTGGCATTCCAGAGCTACTTCCAACTATTTTTGGCTAAAATGGGAATTAAATTGAGATTTAGTTTTATGTCAAATAATAAAGATTAAGGTTGTAAATCTGTGCCTTGGCCTTGGTGACATCCCAATGGAAGCTTCCAGGATCCAATTCCCAACAAAACCGGCTTTAATTGTGCCCTGGAACTGGGGTCTTCCATGGATCCATCACTGGATCTCTCATTAATTCCAACTGGATTTGGTCAAGCCCAAAAGTGCTGCCTCACTGCCACCCACTGGATGTGGCAGCTGAATCCCTTCAGTTCTGGCTGGGAATGAGCAATTCAATCCCAGATCCATAGGGAATGGCTATATAGGCATGGACCCAGTGCCTATATTCCACCTTAAATCCTTCCCTTTATTAAGGAAAATCCCTGGTGGGGATGAGGAGACCACCAGTGCCTCCGGAATGAGCTAAATTCTGGGGTTCCTTGGGAATTGTGTGTGTGTTGCCAGGTTCTTCCAGAGTCTGGGAACGAACGAGAGCCCCCCATTAACTGGAAGGACACAGAATGTCCTCCCTCCATCACATAATTTCAGTGCTGTGGGACTGAATCCCCAGTGGCTTTGAGGCTGGGGACAATACTTTTGGGAATCTGGAGCTGGGAATATGGGGACTGGGCTCTGATCCAAGCAAGGAGCCAGAACTGGACACGAAGTGGTGATGAGCGCTAGTTTATTGGGATTCCCAAAGTGGGGCTTCAGCGTGTCCCGATGGTCACCTGCCATACTCGGACCAGGTTATCCGTGTATCCCGCAAAGAGAGTCTGCAGAGAGAGGGAAAACCGGGAAGAGGTGGATCAGATGGGAAGGTAGGACCTTGAGCATGAGCATTGAGGGCTGAGGACCCAAACCCCACAGGAGAGGGGAAATCTGGTGAGTGCCGGTAGTGGGATGGAGAATGAGGGAAAGGAAGGAAAAAATGGGAAGACTGGGAAGGAGCTGGGGAAGGAAGAATGAGGGAAGCTCCTGCTGGCAGAGATGACCCCAGGAGTGCAGCACAACTGTCCCCATGCTTGGAGGATCCCCCCCAATCCCCATTCCCAGGGCTGGGATGCAGGGACAGGGACAAGAGGACGGATTTTACCTGCCCATCTGCAGACCAGGCCAGGGATGTGCACTGGGGCGGCTCCGCTTTGCTGCTGGTGCTGATCACCTCCTGCTTCAGCTCATCCACGATGATTTTCCCTTCCAGATCCTGTGGGAAGAAGGGGAAGGAATGAAGGATCCTTGCCGGGAGCTCCTGATCTAGCTCCCGATCCAGCATGAGGGGTGCTCAGAAACAGCCTCTGGGTTTCCACATGGTTGCACTCAGATGGCATGAAGTGTTTCATCACAGCTCGGCCTGGCGGAGGCTGGGGAAGAGGTGGGTTCCCAATGGAATTCCATCGGGATGGGGACAGGGACATACCCAGATCTTGATGCTGGGCCCGGTGGCTGCGCAGAGCCAGTAGCGGTTGGGGCTGAAGCAGAGAGCATTGATGATGTCCCCTCCATCCAGCGTGTAGAGGTGTTTGCCCTCGTTGAGGTCCCACAGCATGGCCTGCCCATCCTGTGGGATACAGGGAAGGACTGGGAAGCACTGGGATGAGCCAGGTCTGGGGGAGGGATCCTGGGATATGGAGCTTTGCATGTACCTTTCCCCCCGAGGCACAGAGGGAGCCATCAGGGGACACTGTCACCGTGTTCAGATATCCTGTGTGCCCGATGTGGTTGGTCTTCAACTTGCAGTTGGCCAAATTCCACACCTGGATGAGGGGAAAAGGGGATGAACGCTGCTCCTGCACCCCCAAATTCTGGGAACGTGGAAGAATTCCAGCCTGGGCTTGCTAGATCCCAACTCACCTTGACCAGCTTGTCCCAGCCGCAGGACACGATGATGGGGTTGCTGCTGTTGGGGGAGAAGCGAACGCAGGACACCCATTCCGAGTGGCTCTCATCCTGGGAAACAGTAATGGGATTGGGATCATGGTGAGGAGACAGGGATGAGTCCTCCCCATGCCATTCAGAGGGTGTTGCAGGATCAGACCCGTGCTCCATGGCTTTTCCTTCATCCCTCAGACCCCTCCTAATCCCCAACCATAAGTGATGGGAAGGGACCTAAAGCTTTTCCTTATGGAATGTGGGAGCTCACCTGCACCGTGTACTTGCAGACCCCCAGAGTATTCCAGAGTTTGATGGTCTTATCCCTGGAGCCCGACACAATCTGGCGGTTGTCGGAGGAGAAGGCAACGCTCAGGACATCCTTAGTGTGACCCACGAAGCGACGGGTGGTGGTGCCACTGCAGGAGACACAGGGAATAGCAGGAAAACCATGGATAAATCCCATTAAAAAGGTGAGGAAATGCAAGTATTTGGGAGGAAAAACACCCCCTGGAGTGGTCTACAGTAGGGAAGGAGCGAAGAAGCATGGGAAGCATCAGGATGAGTTCAGCCCACATGGAATGCTGGTACTGGTGATGCTAACCCTCTCCTCCTGCACCCCCAATGGAGCCAAAAGGGGCTCGAGCCCCCACAAAGCCTCTCTCCCATCATAATTGCAGGACGTGTCCTCAGATCCCAAAGGATCAGAGATGAGTCAGGCGTAATCATCAGGAGAGGAGCTGAGAAGAGCCACGAGCGCTGGGATTCATGTGATCATGGAACGGTTTGGGTTGGAAAGGGCTTTAAGATCATCCAGCTCCCACCCCTGCCATGGGCAGGGACACCTCACACTGGACCATATCATCCCCGAGTCCATCCAGCCTGGCCTTGAACACTGCCAGGGATGGAGCATTCCCAGCTTCTCCATTCCACCCACTCCAGTGTCCCACCACCCTCACAGGGAAGAGCTTCTTTATCTTCAACCTGAACTTCCCTGTTCCAGTTCCATCACCCCTTGTCCTACCTCTGCTGCAGGTCCCTCTCCCCATCCTTGTAGCCCCCTTGAAGCTGCTCCGAGGTCTCCAACAGCTTCTCTCCTCCCGCCCGAATGTCATCAACCTGTCTCTATATGGAGCTGCTCCAGCTGCTGCTCAACCCTGCTCCAGCAGCTCCATGATGCTGAGCACACTGGATGCAGGATCCAAGTGGACCACAGCAGAGGGGCAGGATACCCTCCTTTGGATGCAACCAATGCCTTGCTTGAACTTCACCTCCCAACCCCAGCACCCAAACACAATGGGGGGGGACCCGCAGCCCCCCCCGGGGCTCACGTGGTGAGGTCCCAGAGGCGCAAGGTGCCGTCCCAGGAGCCCGAGAGGGCGAACTGCCCGTCGGAGGAGATGACCACGTCGCTGACAAAGTGCGAGTGCCCACGCAGGGCACGCTGTGGGATCCCGTAGTTGGTCTCGTCCCGCGTCAGCTTCCACATGATGATGGTTTTGTCTGGGATAACAGGAACAAGGAGGGGGGAAGTGGGATCAGCCCCAAAGCAACGGGCGGGTGACCCCAATGGAGGTGCCCAAGGGAAGGGGGTGAGATCACTGCTGCTCTGTCCCCACCACCAGGTCCTGCCTCTAATGCACAGCCTATGGGGGAGCTCCAACCCTGGGGGCTGCGGTGGGATGTGGGGCACAGGAGAGGCTCTGGGGGGCAACCAGGCCAATGGTCCCCTCTGACACCCTCACCCCGATGGTCTCGTCCCCTCCAATTGGTGTGTTCACCCCCCCGCATCGATGCTCTCGTCCGTGTACACACCCCCCCCCCGCTGGGTCCCTGCCGCCGCCGCGGCGCGGCCCTCACCGCGGGACGCGGACAGGATCATGTCGGGGAACTGCGGCGTGGTGGCGATCTGCGTCACCCAGCCGTTGTGGCCCTTCAGCGTGCCCCGCAGCGTCATCTGCTCCGTCATGGCGGCGGCTGCACCGGCGATGGCGGCGGCTGCGGCGGCTGCACCGGCGGATGGCGGCGGATCCCACCGAAGCCGCGGCCTGACGCGTCCGCCTGCCGCCGCGCACGGAGGGCGAGAGAAAGGGGAGACTTCCGGCGGAAGCGGAAGTAGGCGGTGGAGCTGTACGGCAACATGGCGGCGCCGTCATACCGCTCCCGCTTCCTCGCGCGCCGCCATGTTGCCGTACGGAAAGAGGAGGAGGAAGGCGGGATGGGGATGGGAGGATACAGAGAGGGCCCGGAGGGTGTGTGTGGCGCAGAGAGGGCCTTGGGGGGACATTAAAGATCATCCAGTTCCAACCTCCAGCTATGAATAGGGAGAATAACACCAAAATAAGCCGAAAACTGATGAGAAATGACCCCAAAGTGATGAGAAATGACCCCAAAGTGGTGAGAAATGACCCCAAAGTGATGAGAAATGACCCCAAAGTGGTGAGAAATGACCCCAAAGTGATGAGAAATGACTCAAAGTGATGAAAAATGACCCAATGGAGTAAAAAATTACTCCAAATGGTGAAAAATGATCCAAAGTGATGAAAAATGACCCCAAAGTGATGAGAAATGATCCAAAAAATGATGAGAAATGACCCCAAAGTGATGAGAAATGATCCAAAAAATGATGAGAAATGACCCCAAAGTGATGAGAAATGTCCCCAAAGTGCTATTTTTGGGTGATGAAAACCAGGAATTGATGTCTCCCACCTTTGGATAGGGCGGATTTCCCTTTGGATAGGGCAGATTCACGCACAAGCAGGAGCTCCTTTGGATCCCCGCAGACTGAGCTCCAGGTCCTGGCTCCAGAGCAGCTCCTGCATCCTCTAAAGCACCCATGGGAGATGCACCTCCTCTTTGTCCCCTCCCCAGAGGAGCCCATTCCTGTGATATCCATATTGGGATCCCCCCCCACCCTCGGCATTTAAAGCCGCTATAATTAGATGGGATCTGGCCCGGCTCAGTTGTCCTGCCCGGGACACGATTCCAGACACACGGCGTCTCCCAGTCCCGCTTCCTGGGACAAGCCACAGCCTCCACCACGGAGCCGGCCCCGGAGAGACCCACACTGGCATTGAAGGCCATCAGGTCCTGGTGAGCCTTATGCCCTTCCACAAGCTCCAGAGGGAGCATGGGATTGGGATATCCTGTTCCATGCGGCTCTTCCTGGGAGGGAGCAGGAGAAATGTGATATGGTGCTGGAGCAGCCTGGGGCAAGAGGGACCTTTAGTGCTGGAAGTGCCCCTGATGGCACTGGGAAGCAGAAGGATTGAAAGCAGGGATCCTATAGAAAGAGGGATCCTATAGAAGAATCCAATAGGATTGGGTGCTGGTTCCCACCCTGCAGCTCCAGGAAGGTTTAGGATGACAAGCACTAAATTGAATGATGATGATTTCTCTGCCTGCTTTGAGTGGTTTAGGGAGAATTCCATTATGGAATTGGGCCTCTCTGGTGAACGGATGAGGAGAAGCAAAGGGTGGGATCTGCACCATTCCCATGGCAATCCCATCCTTGGATTCTAATACCTACCAAAGTCTAAGAGCTGGGGAAAACAAGGAGCAGCTCCACAGCTCTATGGAGCTCTCCCTCCACCACTGGTGTTCCTAAGGGATGCTCTAATGATGTTCCCTTCATCCCCACAGGCTGGCAGAGCTGTTGGAGGTTCCAGTTGGGAAGCGAACTGGATGATGGACTCAGGTAGACAAAAACCTATTCCTTAACAACGTGTGGCTCCTGTAGCTCCAAAAATCCCGCTTTGCCATTCCCAAGGGTGCTCCAGCCTCACTTTTCTCCTTAAGCTGCTCTTCTTAGTGCTGATTCCAGCGGGATGAGGCTCAGAGCCAGCCCCAAACCCATTCCCTTCTTTCCCTTTCTTCTTTTCAAGGGAAAAGGAATGCTGACCTTGGTGAGTGGTTTTCCCTCTTCCCAGGCTCATGAATCCTAGAACAGTTTGGGTTGGAAGGAACCCTCCAAGATGGAATAGGTTGGAAAGGAAAGGACCCTCCAAGGTGGAATGGGTTGGAAGGGACCGTCCATCATGGCATGGGTTGGAAGGGACGTTAAGATCCTTTAGTCCCACTCTGAAGTGATGCTCGTGGCCGGCGTGGGGCTGCTTTGTCCCATCCGCTGCCACCAGAGCTCAGTTCTGTGCCTCTCTTCCAGATGGATGGGATGCAAAGATCAGTGAGTGCCTTTTCCTGCCCCTTTATCCCTGAGGACGTGCTCCGGGTGCTGGAGCCTTGCCCTCACATCCCCTTTGCTTGCAGGGCGGCTGAAGGAGGACCCTGGTGAGTGCTTCCCTCCTCGTGCTGCTCCATCCCCACTGACCATCACCAACCGGTTCTGTTTCTCTTTGTCCCATCCAGAGGAGAGCGACACGGAGCTGGGTGAGTGGGGCTGGGCTGATGGGAATGCTCCTGGAGCAGAGGAGGGGCTGGTCCCTGCAATCCTGCCGCATTCCCAAGCATTCCTGAAGCTCCCTTTGGAGAGCTTGGGGCTGACCTGGCTTTATTTCTCTCTCCTAGAGGAATGTGACACAGAAAATGGTGAGTTTCCTCCTCTTTAAGGGCTCTTCCTACTGCTACTGCTTCCTACAGCACTTCTTTTACCTTTATCTTTCCCTTTATTGACTCCATTTTCCTGGATTTGAGAATTTGGAGCTCTCAGAGCCACGTTCCTCCTGGAAATACTGCCGAGAGCAAGTGGCTTTTTAGGGTTATTCTGCTTCCAAACAAGCAGAAAGGTCTTAAAGCATAGAACTAGCAGTAAATCCTCCCTAGGGCAGCTAATCCTAGAGGATAATTAGGGATAAACCCACGTGGAGCAGAGATTGTGTCCTGTATGAGGAGGAAAACAGCTATGGAATGTGGGAAATGACCCAGAGCTTTCTCTTCTCTTGTGGTTCACTGTAGGAACACACTCAGAGATTGGTATGTATCATCCTTATCCTTGCCATATGGACACCTATAATAGGGAATTCCTTGTTGGATAGATCCCATGTGAGCACTGGGACCCATCCGCACCCCAACTCGCACAGGCTCTGCCCATCACCTTACCCAGGGATTCCAATGGGTCAGATTCCCATCATCCCTTAACATTCATCCTGCTTTATCTCCCTGCTTCCAGGTGAGCTCACAGCAGAAATTGGTAAGTCCTGATGCAATTCCCATTGGACAGGTTCCTGTGGATTGGGATCAGATGATTTGCCAGGGGTTTATTCCTGGTTTCTCCCTGTTATCCCTCAAAAGCAGCAGAGGCTCCAGGAGACCTTAGAGCAGCTCCAGTGCCTAGAAGGGCTACAGGAAACCTTGAAGAGGGGCTTTGGATAAGGGATGGAGGGACAGGACAAGGGGAATGGCTTTAACCTGGAAGAAGGAAGAGTTGGATGGATATTGGGAAGAGGGTGGTGGGACACTGGAACGGGTTGCATGGGGAAGGTTTGGACGCTCCGTCCCTTCAACCTGCTCCAGTGGAAGGTGTCCCCATGGCATTGGGTTGGAGCTGGATGAGCTTTGAGGTCCCTTCATCCCAAACCAAATAGTGAGAACAAAGGGAATTCCCAAGCCAAAGCCCTGGACAGGGCAGGAGCATCCCTGGTGAAAACCCAGATTTCTTCTCCTCTTGTTGACCATTCCTTGCTTTTCCATGTATTTCCAACCAGACAGCCTGACCTCCGAGCTGGGTGAGTGCTTCGCTTCCTCTCGCCTTTGTTCCATTGGGATGTTTAGGAAAGGGGTGGTTATTCCCTCCTCAAACACTCCTTCCTCCAATCTGGGCTACAAATAACCTCAACCCATTCCACAGAATGGTGTAATTCCACATTATTCCAGGATTTGGGATGGAGGATGTTGGGGGGGGGGGGGGTGGGGTGGTGGAGCATTCCCTGACCTTTGGTGTTTTCCCTTTCAGAGGAACGGGACAGGAGAATCAGTAAGTTCCACTTCTCATTCCTGGTGGGAATCACAGCCCAGATCACCCCGTGTGCTCTGGACCTGGTTCCTAAAGGATTTGGGGGATATATGGGAGGGTTTGGGATTGTCTCATTGCAGAAGTGGAGTTCGGGCTGCTCTGATCAGCCTCAGCTTCCCATAGTTCATCCCTGTTTCCATCAATACAGGGATGGTTCTTTTCCCATATCCCAAAGCCTCTTTGAGCTCATTCCCATCAGCATGGGGCAGTTACAATACAACTTTTCCCTTGGGAAAGCCATTGGCACATCCATAGGGAAACCAAGGTGGATTTTAAAAGGCTAATATTCCTTTATTTCCTTTGATTCCAGGCAAACTCACAGCAGAGCTGGGTAAGGAGATTTCATGTCCTTAAAGTTATCCTTTGGGATGCAAAGTGCTGGGGATGGGAAAACCTGGGAAAACAGAGTGTTTTGCGGGATCGGGGAGGGATAAGTGTCTTAAAAGAGGTTTCTCCCTTCCCAAAGCTCCGTTTTGGGATATTCCAACCCCAGGGAACAGGGCTGGGAAGAGCTGTTGGTGTCTCTGCAGTGATTGATCGTTTCTTGGCTCTTTTAGGTGAATGTGATGCCAAGATCAGTAAGTGGAATTCCTCCTCAGATGGGGGGGGGGGGGGGGGGGGGGGAACAGGAGCAGAGGGAGAAATCCTGCTGGAAACCTGGAAGAGGGTTTATGGATGGAATAACATCCACAACACATAATTCCAGTGTATAACCCTCAGCTCAAGGTGATGCTGGGGGTGGGAATAGCGGCTTTCCCAATCTGAGTGCTCCAGGGATGCCAGGAATAGGGAAGGAAATCACTTATTAACCATTTTCCTGCCTTTTCCCCCTCCTTTGCTTCCCAGAGGAACGTGATCGGAAAACCAGTGAGTATTATTCATGCGGTTTTGAGTTGAAAAACCCAGATTTTGGGCAAATCTGAGTGGGAAAAATACCGAATGGGAACATTTCCCCGCAAGTCTCAGCCTAAGCTTTGGCTTTTCCCTAAACCCCTCCTGGATAACCAGGAATATCCTTTCCCTCCTCAGCCAAACTCGCCGCTGAAGTCCGTGAGTGCTTTTCCCTCTTTTCCATCCCAAACTCTGGCTTTTTGGGCTTGGAAACATCCACTTTGAGTCCCTGTGCTCCACCTGATGCCTCTTCTTTGCCTCTGGTCCCAAAGGGCGCCTCACTGCTCTACTGGGTAAGTGTGGTTCAGCCTCCCATTCCCGGCATGGATTGTATGGAATGACTTGGGAGGAAAGCTGCTCCCACCTCCTGGCCTTTGTCCTTTGGGAAGAGGGACAAACCACCCCCAAAATGATGGATTTGAGCCTTTTCCCTCCTTTTCCATGCAGGAGACCGGGATTCGAGGCTTCGTAAGTGCTTTTGGGTTCAATCTGGTCCCGGGTGGCTTTTCCTCAGCCTGTTCCCAAGGGATCTCCTCTCCTGGGCACCACTTTCCCCAGTTTTCCAGTGTTTCTGTATCCCAAACCTTCCATCGCCCCCAAATGGGCATTGCTGGAATGGTGCTTTTCCTCGCTGCTGTATTTCCTGGTCCCTCTTTCCCTTCCTTCCCCTCTTCCCTATTTTCCACTATTATTCCACACTCTTGTTATTCCTCCAACCCTGTGTAAGCTGCATCCAGGGAGTTGTTCCCACTGTGCCCAGAGAGGAGATGGGAACACTGATCTCAATACCCTCCTCTCTCCCCTTTCCAGGGAAACTCACTGCAGAACTCAGTGAGTAACTTTCCTGCCGGAAAAAGAGGGGAAAAGGGGAAAAATGGACCTGGAAAACTGATGTGAATCTCATTCCTTATCTTTGTCTTAGCTAAATGTGACGCGACGATCAGTAAGTGACATTCCCTGCTCCAGGGCTGATGCTTCCCATCATTGCAGGGATCCTGGAATTCCTTCATTTGGGAAGTTAGAATCCAAAGGTCAAGGGGAGGGGAAAGGAAAATAGAAGGGGGGAAATTCCCATGGGAAGAGCTGAGCTGGGATCATGGAGTTTGGGAACTCAGATGGGATCTAACACTGTTTCTGCTTGAAGGGATCTTCACGGTGGAGCTGGGTAAGTCCAATGCTTGATTTTCATTAAACTTCCATACATTTTAATGACTTGAGTCATCTTTTACTGAAATGGTTCAAAATATCCAAGATTTGGGATATTAAATCCTATAAAATTGTGGTTTTCCCAAAGGAATCCTCAATCCAAGCCCCAGACTGGGCTCTGCCTCTGGGGGCTGGTGGGAAACAGCATCATAGGGGCTGAGATGGGGAAGTTTTAACCCTCCCAAAAAAATAGAAATGGGAATAACGTGTATATAATGGGAATAACACAGAGCAGGAGGCACTTGGTATTCCAGATTACGGGATAAGATAATGAAGGGTGAGGGGCAGGAGCCATGGAAGTAAATCCTGGTTGTTTTCCCTCCATTCCAGGCGAGCAGCACACAAAAATAGGTGGGTTTCACCTCCCTTTTCCCAGAACCTGGATTTAGGGAATTCCAGAGGCTTTTCCATAAATCCCGTTGTGTTTTCCCTCTCTTTTCTCAGGGGAACTCACTGCAGACATCAGTAAGTCCCTTCTCCATTAACCCTGGGTTAGGTGGGAATGATGCAGATCCCGGTGTGCTTACCCCCCATTCCCACTGCTTTGTAGAAGAATGCAGCAGGAAGCTCCGTAAGTGTCTCTTTTTAATCCACCCTTGGGATTCTGTCCCCGAGGAAGAGGAACAGCACCAGACCCCTGCTTTGCTGTGGGTTTTCCTCTCTGTTTGCAGGGAAGCAGGCGGCGGAACTTGGTAAGGAATTCCCTTTGCTCAACAAGGAGATTTCCTTGGGTTTCCCAGGTTTTCCTGCCCATCTGGGGTCCTTAAGGGGAAATTCCTGTTCTAATTGGGTTTAGGAGGATGTGTGCAAAAGCTGGGATAAAAGTGTGAAATATAGATGGGCCTGTGGGTGGATCCTGTGGGAGATGGTAGGATAGATGGTAGGATATGTAACAGGATATACAATTATATGGTAGGATATAGGATAAGATATATGATTATACGATAGGATGTATAACAGGATATTTGATTATATGGCAGGATAGATGACCCTATGGTAGGACCATGTAATAGATTCCATAACAGGTTCTATGATTCTATGACACAATGGGATCACTATCCCCCCAAATCCCGTTTCCAAGCAGTGCTAGGGATCAGACCCCAGCTCCAGGAAAAACCTTTGGAGCTGGGATCTCATTTGAGCTCATTTCTGTCTCTTTCTTTGCTCTTTGTAGAGGAACGGGGTGTGACCATCCGTAAGTATTCCCAGCTCCATCCCACTGCTATTCCTAGGGATGAGCTCAGGAGCAACACGAGCTGTGGCTGAAGGAAGGACACAGCCGTCACATCCCGGATGGCAGAACAGGAATACCAGGGGGAGCACCAGCACTGGGGGGGTTTCATGGATGCAGACACTTGTTCCCCCTATAAATCCCATCTGGATTCTTCCTGGGTCATGCCTGGGGCTGGTTCTCACCCACAAGTGTTCATTGTGTGAGGCTCGAGGGGTTTGGAAGGGGAATAGGGGTGGGAATGAAGTGCTCCAAGATCCCAAGAGGTGCTCTGGGATACACTGTGAATTCCTTAGGATTTATTCCCGTTATTCTTTTTCGTTCAGGGGAAAACGAAGCTGAGATCCGTAAGTGCCTTTCCAGGTTCTGGGGGGGTCGTGACTAACCCAGCACTTGGTCTAAATGCAATATCCACAGTGGGAAAGGGGTTTCCCTGTGGGAATTCCCTGGGAAACCCAAACACAAGAGAATGAACCCCAAATGTGGGGCTTGAATGTTCCAAATGACTTCAGTTTGGAGGAAAAGTGGAAAAGGGAGGGGGAAAGGGGACATAAATGAAGGTTTTCATGGGGGATCCCAATCTGGCCGGTGTCAAATTGGTCCCAATGTGCCTGGGATGGGATTTATGTGGATAATGTATTGATATTCTCCATATTCCATGTCTATCATGTGATTTATGTCCTAAATCTGTATCTTATGTGCCCTAAATAGATTCTTAAATGGATAATAATCATATTCCATTATAAATATATCCCTATAAAGTGTATAATCCATAATGTTGGCATCAGAAAGTCCATGCTTGACCTAATCCATGTCTCTCTGCTCCCAGGGCGCCTCACGGAGCTGCTGGGTACGTGTTTTCCTGGCCATAAATCCCATGGGAAAAGGGCTGGTCATGGCATTAACTGGGATCTCTTTCCTCTTGCAGAGAGCCAGGATTCAGGAATCCGTAAGTTGCTATGTACATCCTGCCCTGAGGGAAGTGGTTCATGTGGCTCCTAATGCCAACAAATAGATGGATTTGGGGAAATGGTCCCTGGAATATGGCAGGAATCGGAGGGGAATGTCCCAGGAATCTGATCCTCTCCCTGAATCCCTGTGAGAGTTTCTGCTCCTTCTATATTGGCAAGATTTTATCTCTGGAATTCTTTCCTTCCCCTTTCCTTTCCCCTTTTCCTCTCCCTTTTCCCTAACTTTATCCCCTTCTCTCTAAGGGAATCTGGAACAGAGCTGGATAAGCTGGTTCCAAACCTCCCCACATCCATCCATGGGGATGTGGTGGCTCTGTTTGGCTCTTCCCATCCTTTGGCATCTACTTTTGGGGATAACAGCAGAGGGCCAAGGGGCCTAAAATAACACCAGGGAAAACTAGCCAAGGGATAGACCCTGGGATGGGGATGGGAAATGGGGCTGGAAAAGGGCAAATCCAGGTCTCACCTTTTCCTTTCCCTCTTTTCCCTCTGGCAGAGGAGCTGAGGGAGCAGGAAGCTGGTGAGTGCTTTGTTCCTGCCCCTCAGGGGTTGGGTAGGCCCAGTATGGCTTCTATAATGGATCAACACTAATGGATCCATCTCATTCCACTGCAGATGAATCTTCTGAGGAGCTTGGTAAAGCTCCAGCTTCCTTCCAACTGGAAAACTGGGATGGGCCGAGGGCTGGGGCTCTACCAATGTCAGAGCATGGGAACGACAGCAAATGAGGGATGGAGCTGGAAGGGGAAAAAGATACGAGGAATTCTCATTCCTTCTCCTTCCACTTCCCTTTTCCTTCCTTTCCCCTTTTCCTTCTCTTTCCCTTCTCCCCCCTTCTCTCTTCCCCTTCTCCTCCCCTTCCCAGAGGACAGTGACCTGGAAAGAGGTGAGCACCATTCCCCTTCCTGCCTTGGCAGGAGCACTTCCTGCCTGGATTCCCTGCTCTGATGCACATCCCTGGTTCTCTCCTCTCAGATGAGCTCACTGCAGAGCTGGGTAAGCCACTTCTTGGTATCCTGATTGGAATTCTGCTGGGTTAGAAGCTCCAAGGTTGTTCCCATGGGAAATCAGTGATGTGAACATCAGAACTTCATCCTTAATAGCAGCTTTTTGCTTTTCCCCACCATTTAACTGTGGATATGGAGGAAATTTGGGTCTTCCCATAGGGAAGGAGAAGGGAATAGTAGGGAAGGAGAAGGGAATAGTAGGGAAGGAGAAGGGAATAGTAGGGAAGGAGAAAATCCCAATGGAAATCCATGGTTTCTCTCCCTTATTATCCTAATCTTGATTTTCTTCCTTGTTTTTAGAGGAACGGGATAAACAAATAGGTGGGTTTTGTTCTCCTTTTGGGTGGATTTGGGTGCTTGGGATGGGTCTGCAGCGGGCAGATTCCGGCTGCGTTATCCCAATCCCAGGAAGAGCTTCCCACCCCCCACCCAAATACCAGATTCCCACTTGGTTGTTGAAATACTGGGGTTGTTCATGAAGTTTCAGATGAGGCTTGAGCCCAGGAATCCTAATTGTGTCCTTTATTCCCTTCCTTAAAGGGGAAATCACAGAGGAGCTTGGTAAGTCCTTCCTGGTCTTTCCTCCTTTCTCTTCCCCTTTCCCTGCTATTCCCCTTTCCCTGCTCTTCTCCCACTTGCAACGTGGGTGCTGCAAAGAACCTGAAGCTTTGTTTCTTCTCCCTTTTTTTCCCATTCCCAGCGGAGCAGAGCACGCGCATCGGTGAGTGCTGCTCTTCCATAGGGAAATGGAGCTCTTCCCTTCTAACATGGGATAAAGGAGCCTTAGGCTCCATGTCCATGGCTGCTCAATGTGTGCTTCTCCCCGAGCATCCCAAATCCCTTTGGAATGATGGTTTGGACACATGGGGATCAGTGGTTCCTAATCCATTGGAATACAACCCAAAATGCATAAACTTCTGGTTGATGGATCTATAAGGGGGAAAGAACCATAATTAAATCTACTTTTCCTTTTGCTCTTCCCAGAGGAACTCACGGTGGAGCTGGGTGAGTCCCTTCCCTACCCCAACCAGGGTGGACCCTTTGGGATTTAGGCTGGGGTTAGTGGGAGCCAGTTGGTTCTTTGCTTGAAGATGAGGGAAGCACATATGGGAATGATAGCCAGGGCTAAATGGGAATGTCAGTTCTCTACATGGAACAGCAAAACATCAGTTCATCATCTCAGGATGAACACCCAAAAACTGGGGAATAACTCATTTTCCCTCCCTTTTCCATCTGTTTTCCTTCCTTTAGGACAACGGGATGCCCGGATTGGTACGTGTCCACCTCCACCCTGCTCCTACACTTGTGCTTCCATTGCCATGATGATGGTGATGGATCAGTTGGAATTTGTTCTCTCTCAGGTGACCTGTCTGCAGGGATTGGTGAGTGTTTTCCTGCTTCCAACTACACACTTTGAGATTTGGATTTGGAAAAAATCCATCTGGGAATAACTTGGATTGATTTTGACTTCTCTTTCCATAGAGACCCGGGAGAGGAGGATTGGTGAGTGGCAGGGTCTGGCCTGAGACCTCTGTGTGTGTGATCCTGGCACTGGGAATTCTCATGGGAATCCTTCCTTTCCTCTTGACTCTCCAGAGGAGCTCACAGCAGAGCTCGGTGAGTGCCTCGGATGGAAGAGAGATGTGTGGAATGGGTGGGAAGGGACTAAAGCTCATCCCATTCCAACTCAATACCATGTGCAGGGGCACCTTCCACTGGAGCAGGTTGCTCCAACCCTGAAGGGATGGAGCATCCCAACCTTCTCCATTCAACCCGTTCCAGTGTCCTACCACCCTCAGAGTGAGGAATTTCCTCCCATTGTCCCATCCAACTCTTCCCTTTTCGGGAGCAGTTATCCTCATCCCATCCCTATGTGTCATTATAGAAGCCCCTTCCCAGGTCACCCCTTTAGGCACTGGAAGCTGCTCCAAGGTCTCCCTGAAGCCTTCCCTTCTCCATATCTTATCTCATTATCCAAGCAATGCTAATCCCTGGGCACAGGAATTTGGGATTACTTTGGGAATTCTGGGAACGCACACTGACCTTTCCCTTTGCTTCTCTTCTCAGAGGAATACAAAGCCAAAGCACGTGAGTGACCCTGGGTGCAGCCAGTGAGGATCTGGGGGGTTGGAAGGGCGGGAATGTGGCTTTGTGGGTGTTCCACATCCATGGACATCATGGGATCACCTGGGAAATGGGGAAACAAGGCCAGGAATGTCCCAATGGTAACAGGGCTTTGGCTTCTCCTCTGAAGGAAGGTGCCTCCAGGAGCACAGTGAGTGACCCCCCTGGCTCCAGGATACCCCCTTGGCTCCAGGATCCCCCCCCTGGCTCCAGGATCCCCCCCGGCAGCACTGTGAGTGCTTTGTGTGTGTCCTTAGGGAAGGAAGAGGAGACAATGGGTGAGTGCTGGCAGAGAGGAGAAGGATGCGATGGGTGAGTGATGGGGCTCTGGAAGGGACCACAGGGAGCCCTGAGAGACAAAACACCCTCTGGATGGCCAAGAGGACACCAAAATCCCACGTAGATGCCCAAGACGACACCAAAACACCCATTAGATGTCAAGGAAGGCACCAAAACACCCATCAGATGTCAAGGAAGGCACTAAAACCCCTGTAGATGCCCAAGATGACACCAAAACACCCATGAGATGTCCCAGAGGACCCCGGTCCCAGACAAGGAGCAGCTCCAGGGTTAACCTCCCCCTTCCCTTCCCCCTCTGCAGCGGAGGTGACGCTGGATCCAGCCACAGCCCATCCACGCCTCATCGTGTCCCCGGAGCTGCGGAGTGTGCGGTGGGAATTCCGCCTGGAGCAGCCTCCTGACGTTCCCGAGCGCTTCGACACCGATCCCTGCGTGCTGGGCTGCGAATCCTTCTCCTCCGGGCGGCACTGCTGGGAGGTGGACGTGGCCCAGGGGCAGTACTGCGCCATCGGCGTCAGCAGGGCCTCCTTGAAGAGGAAGGGCCCCATCAGCTTCAGCCCCGAGGAGGGGATCTGGGCCCTGCAGCAATGGGGCTTCCAGAGCAGAGCCCTCACATCCCCCCCCACTGCCCTGAACGTGGCACGGGTGCCCAGGAGGATCCGGGTGTCTCTGGATTATGAGTGGGGAGAGGTGAGGTTCTTTGATGTGGAGAACCAAGTCCCCATCTTCACCTTCCCTCCGGCATCCTTCCGTGGGGAGCTGCTCCGGCCCTGGTTCTGGCTGGAGCTGGGCTCCATCTCCCTGCGCCGGTGACCATCCTGGTGTGGAGGGGCTGGAGGAGCCATGGAAGAGCCTTGGGGGCTGTGGGAGATCACTGATGGACACTGTGGTCATCACCATGCACGTCTCACTGTCCCCTGATATCCCTTTGATATCCTTGATATCCCTGTGATATCCCTCTTCCATCCCTACATGCTCCAAGAGCCTTGAACCATGGCTCCCACCCCACAATTGGACACCCAGCAGGTGCTTCCCAATGGACAATAAACCACTTGAGCCTCTCCAGAGCATTTGATTGCTTTATGCGGCTGGTTCCAGGGTTAGGACTGTCCTTGGATCATTCCATGTGGGATCATTCTAGGCAGGATCTCACCCCAAGTACCCCAAAGCTCCATCATTGCCCACTGAGGTGGCCCCATGGGGCGGGTTGGCTGGAGAAGACCCAAGTGGGAGGAGAAGGGATGGACAAGTCCAAGTGGGGCCCCTGAGGGGTAGGAGTGAGCCGTGTCCCGGCAGCACATTCCTCGCCTGTTTCCTTAAATAGGGATGATCTTATCCCTGTATCCTGCATGTGACCGGCTCCAGGCAGCCCTGGCGCAGCTGGAGAGGAGCCCCATGGGCTGAAGAACCCCAGGATCCATTAGAATCAACCCAGGAGCTGCTGCCAACGGGGTAAGTGGCTCCTTCGGGATGGTCCCAGGGACAGGAAGACCCTAAATCCATGGATTGTGGGCATTGGGAGGGCTATGCCTTGGCTTTGCTCCATTAGAAGCCACCATGGGGGGACGTGTTGGAGACTGAGTTTGGGGATGAAAGGATGGTTCCCACCATCATGTTGGTTCCTATGGATGGAGATGGATGCCCAAGTCCAGGGATTACTGAAGGACAACTCCTCCCTTCCCAAACTATCATCCAAAGGAGTTCGGAGATTCCCGATGCTCCATGCTGAGACCTCTCCATGTCATGCAGGCAGCTAAGGGAACAAGAAGTGGTGGATCCATGGCCTCTGGTCCATCTGGGGCAAGGGATGAGGATCCTGGTCCCCTGAGCCAGGATGGAGGTGGAACATCCCGATCCCGGCTGTGCTGCTCCGTTGGAGATGCCCATAGGAACCATGTCAGGAAAGGAAGCTTCCAGCCCAAGCAGCACCTGGAGCACCTGGTGGAGAAGCTGAAGCTCCTGGGTCTGGATGAAGGCCAGGAGAAGGAGCAGCTCTGCTCATGGCACAGGATCCCATGGGATGCGGAGGCATCCAGCTCCGGACATGATGGACCAAGGACTTCTGGAGGTCTCCGCACAGAAGAGCCCATCCAGGACAAAGGCAGCTCCATGAATGAGGTTATTCCTTTCCTGACCATCTTAAGGGGTTTCTGGGTGCTCCTCAGGATCCCAGGCTTGGAGGCAGCTTGGATGTTCCCTACAGTTGGGCTTTATCCCCATGGGAATAACTGGGGGGATCCAGACAAGAATAACCCCAAGCCTGGTGCTAAACCCAGGAAAATGGTTATTCTGAGCCTAAATCCCAGCAGGCATTTGAGTCCCTCATAGGGGTTGGATGGATTTTGAAGGACGCTTCCCAACCCATTCCAGTTTATCCCATGTGAGAATGAGACTGGTTCTCTTGTGTCTTCTCCGTCCTTGTGCCCATTTGCTTCCAAGCATCCCACCCTTCCCAATCCTGCTGGATACCCTCCCAACCCACTTTTCTAGGAGCAAACACGGAAGGACCTGGAGACGCTCAGGACCCACCAGGAAGCACTTTGGGAACGGAAGGCGCATGGCGAGAGGCGATGCCAGGATTACCTGGTACGTGGATGCCCTCATCCCTAGGAGCTGCGGTGTTATCCCAGTGCAATCCATGCTCATCCCATGTCCCGCAGGCACGGACGGAGCTGCAGAGGCAGGCGGTTGTGTTGGAATTCCGGCGCCTGCGCCGCTTCCTGCGCGATCAGGAGCTGATCCTGCTGCTCCAACTGGGAGAGCTGGACACGGAGGCCATGGGGAGGCAGGAGCAGGAGGAGACCAAGATCCAGGGGGAGATCTCGCTCCTCAATGTCCTCATCTGTGCGATGGAGAAGCAGCTTCAGGGACCTGGGAGCACATTCCTGCAGGTGGGATGTTCCCCCTTGGCATTGCCTTGGATGGAGCTTTCCCAATGGATTGAGGTGGGAGAATGAGGCTTGGCCCTCCCTGTCTCTATCCCAGGATGCCCGAAGTGCTGTGGACAGGTACGTGCTCCTCCACCACTCGTGTCCCATGGGTAGGCTCGTGGGTACCATTCCCATGGGAATTCCGGCTTCAAGGCGGGGCTTAAAACAAGGTTTGGAGGCAAGGAGGCGGCTCCTCTTGGCCACTGGGGCAATGGGACCCAAGTGTCTTGTGGGCATCTCCAGCTTGGGACACGGGGACACTGGGGACGACCAGCTCCTCCCCATCCCCACAGGATGTGGGGTGCAGGAGGCTTGGTCCCAGCCCCACAACTAAGGTCACATCCAGGTTGGAGATGGACAGTTCCCGGGGGATAACGGAGACCTTCCAGGACCTGGAGCAGAAGCTCCAGGTCATCTCTCAACAGAACTGCGTCCTTAAGGACGTACTGGGGACATTCCAAGGTACAGGGGGTGATGGATCCATCTACCCTGTTCATCCTGGTTTTCCTGTTTTCCCGGGAAAAGCAGGAGCGAGCATTACCTGAGATCCTTTGATCCATTCAACCTTTGTTCTTCATCCCATAGACACCTTGCTATCAGAACTGGAGAAGGAGCAAGGACCATCCCCAGGAGGAGATGGAAGAGGTGAGGACCTTTGGAAAAGTGCCTCCAGAAAAGGCATTTTTAGGCAAAATTGGGCTTAAAAAGGTTGGGAATGAGGAGCCTTGGGGTTCCTGGGGCTACAGAGGGGTCCTCCAGCACGAGGCAATCAGGAAGATATGGAGATGGATGTTGGACATCAGGAACTATGGGGTGATGGGTTTAAACTGGAACAGGGAAAGTTTGGGTTGGATGTAAAGAAGTTATTCCCTATGAGCGTGGTGGGACACTGGGACAGGTTGAATGGAAAAGGTTTGGATGAGTCATCATCTGGACCGGTCTTGGAGCATCCTGGTCTAATGGGAGGTGTCCCTGCCCTATGGATGATGCTAAGTCCTTCCCAACCCAAACCATGCCATGGTTCCATGGGTGTCCCTGCTCCCAGTGGCCATGCGCGGTGCTGGGTCCATCACGGGCCATTCCTGGGTGCTGACGCCCCTCTCCCTTCCCTTTCCCTCCATCCCAGCTCCCTTTGTGACCCTGGACCCCTCCACCGCCAGCCCCCGGCTCGTGGTGTCCCGGGACCGCCGGGGGGCGCAGTGGTCGCGCACGGCTCAGGACGTGCCGGGCTCCCCCCTGCGCTTCAATGGTTCCTGCTGCGTCCTGGGCAGCCCCGGCTTCGCGGCCGGAGCGCACCACTGGGCCGTGGGGGTGGCCGGGGCCGGCGCCTGGGCGCTGGGGGTGGCCCGGGGCTCCGTGCCCCGACTGGGCTGGATCCCGTTCCGGCCGGATCAAGGGGTTTGGGCCATGGGGCGCTGCGGGAGCCAGTTCTGCGCCTTCACCGACCCCGTCACCCCCATTCCCAGCACCGGTTGGGCCGGGAGGGTGCGGGTGGTGTTGGATTATGAGGGGGGCAAGGTGAGGTTTTACCTGGCAGAGGGGGACCCCCCCGTGTTCATCTTCCCAACGGCTTCCTTTGGGGGGGAGAGCGTCTTCCCCTTCTTCTGGCTGGGGAAGGGATCCAGCTTCCGCCTCTGCCCATGAGGGCTCCTGCTCTTCTTGTTTTTCCCTGTAAGAGAACGGTTTTGCTCCCAAGAACTGATTGGAATTCTCTTGGCAATTGTTTTCGTCCTGCCCCATCCCGTGTCCATAGGGCATCCCAGCTTCCGGAGCATCCTTTACTGAACAGCACTGATTGTATCCACACCGTTCCCTAAATTCCTATGGGATGATGCTGGCGCCAGTCACGGAGTGAAGGGGAGATGGGGCTTTGTATGGGTTGGGGTTTACTGGTCTTGACCCAGGGATGGACCCATAGAGAGACCCACGGACAACACGGATGTGGAGGGGGGGCAATGGGGATGGGAGCGATGGCGAACCAGCGACATGGATATGGATTTATCGGGGGGGGGCGGGAAGGTGGAAAAGGGGGTTTGGCTACCCCCAGAGGGCTCCTGTTCATAGATCAATGCTTCGGCTTTCCCTGTGTTCTGGAAGCGATGAGGCTCCCCCATCCCGAAGAACAACATGCAGGGATCAATTCGCAGCTTCAATTCCACTGAATTTGTTTAACTCCACACTCAGAGCAGAGGTCTGTGGGCGTCTGATGGGCTGGGAGATATGGGGGGGGGGGGGGGGGGGGTTGGGAGCAACCCCTCCAAATGTGGCAGCAGTGGTGCCCAAAAAGGACCTGGCAGCGGTGGGATTCGAACCCACGCCCCCGAAGAGACTGGAGCCTTAATCCAGCGCCTTAGACCGCTCGGCCACGCTACCTCCGTAGGGAAACCTGGGGCTCCTCGTGTGTGACAGTAAGGGGGAAAATGGGAATTCTGTGACATTCCCAATAGTATTTAAAGGGAAAAAGGGGAGGAAGGGGATAGGGTTGAGTTATCCCCCTGGGAAGGATGTGATTCCCTGTGGAAAACAGGTGGTGAAACTCCCCTTGGTGCCTCTCCCCACCCTGGGCCACCTCTGGGAGCTCTCCAGAAGCCCATCTATAAGGATACTGAGGATGGGATATCCCCACTCCTGGTGCTAACCCCTATCCCACAGCCCCAGTGTGTTCTGACACCTGAAATTCCCCCCCCCCCCCCCCCCAGCCCGAGGCCATCCTGCCACCAGGAATGTCCTCTCCGTCTCCACGATGGGGGCTCGGATTCTCCAGCCCCAGCTCCACCAGGACCATGTCCCATGTCCCCAGTTCTCAACCTCCAGCACAACCACATCCAGGAGCATCATCCCTGCTCCAGGAGCAGCCGGAGCCATTGAGATGGAGGAACCATGGAGGGTTCCCCCTATCAAATCACAACCCCACACTCCTGGAGACCCACGCTCATTTATTGCCCCTCTTGGTGAAGCTGGGACACACAGAGGAGGTTCCCATCCCCATAGCGTTTGTCATGGTGTGGGTCTGGGTGGCAGCAACACCACTCAAATGAGATAGAGCATGAGGGGGGAAATGGGGAGGAGAGCCTGTGTCTGGAGAACAGAAGATCCGGATCTTGGGGGGACCCCTCAGCTTCAGGATGGGCTTTATCCTTTTCAGGTGGTTTTGAAGGTGGGAGATGGAAAGAGGCTCTTTAGGCTCCAAAGGAGGAGCTGGATGATCTCCTCCAGCCATTCCTGATGCACCAGCCCCGTGCTGTGACCCACAACCGTGTGCTTGGTCCTGAGAGCGTGCTCTGGTGGGGAGGGTGCAGGGAGGAAAGGTGGAAATCAACGTTGCAAGGTGTTTACGGGAGGGATGGGGTGTCCATTCATCCATCCACCCATTCATCACTCATCCATTCTGTGCACATCCATCCATCTATGCATCCACCCATCCCCAAGTTGCACACCCAAGGTACCAAACCCAAGTCACCGACTGCCCGCTCCCAGCAGCTCCTTGCAGCTCCTCAGGTGCTTCCTTAGGGATGAGCTGGACGTGAAGCACTTCCTGCACTGGGAGCACTCGTAGGGCTTCTCCCCGGTGTGGATGCGGCGGTGGATGATGAGCGTGGAGCTGGCGCGGAAGCACTTCCCGCACTCGGGGCACTTGAACGGCTTCTCCCCGGTGTGGACGAGCTGGTGCCGCCGCAGGCTCGTGCTGTCCCGGAACCCCTTCCCGCAATCAGGACACTG
Source organism: Pezoporus wallicus (assembly GCF_028554395.1). Classification (NCBI taxonomy): domain Eukaryota; kingdom Metazoa; phylum Chordata; class Aves; order Psittaciformes; family Psittacidae; genus Pezoporus; species Pezoporus wallicus. Next base: position 7,801 of record NW_026642499.1, on the reverse strand, counting down.
GTGGGGCCTCACCTTCCTGAGCTTCCCACGGGAGAAGGCGTCTGAAGGCAGATTCTGGTGCTGCCGGAGATGGGCCATGAAGGAGGACCTCTTTGGGAAGGTCTCTCCGCACTCAGCACACTTGTAGGGGCCATGATCCATGTGGCTCTTGCGGTGTTTGCTCAGGGATTTGCTGCCCGCGAAGCTCTTCCCGCAGTCGGGACACTCGAAGGGCTTCTCCCCGGTGTGGAGCCTCCGGTGGGTGATGAAGGTGTACTTGGACATCAGCTTCTTCCCGCATTCCGGACACACAAAGAGGGATCCTTCCACATGGATCTTGCGGTGCTTTTTCAGGGACTTGTTGGCCATGAAGCTCTTCCCGCAATCGGGACATGGGAACGGCCTCTCCCCGGTGTGGATGCGCTGATGGGTGACGAGGGACGACTTGGACGTGAGGGCCTTCCCGCACTCAGAGCACCGGTACGCCATGCTCTCTCCGTGGAGCCGCTGGTGCTTCCGCAGGGATTTGGTGGAGGCCAAGCGCTTCCCGCACGTGGGGCACTTGTGGGGCTTCCTCTGGCACTGGCTCTGCTGATGGTCCTGCAGCATGAAGCTGCAGGCGAAGCTGCTCCTGCAGATGTAGCACGTGAAGGGCTTCTCCCCAACATGGACCCGCTGGTGCCGGATGAGGGATGAGCCGCGGCTGAAGCTTTTCCCACACTTCCCACACTTGTGCTGCTCTGGCGGCGTCTTGGGATAAGGTTTCCTCCTGTTGTAGCCGGATGAAGATGATCTCCTCCCATGGGGCTTGCAGCCCACGGAGATGCTGCCTTTGGATCTCTTCATCATCCTGCCATCGTCTCCGTAGGAGCTGTCTTCTTTAGTGTCGCTTGTCCATCCATCATCTGCTGGGATAAGGCAGAGCATAACGGGAATCTGCCCTTGAGGATGGATGGGGAGAAGCACCCAAAGGATAAAGGGAATCCACCCTTGGGAAAGGATGGATTGAAGCACCCAACCCCCCCAGGTCCTTTACCTGAGGATGTGAGGGATGCAGAGGACCTTCCGACATCCCAACAGCTCCTCCACTGCTTCCTGCTTCTGGACCACAGCATCAGAAGGGGTCTGGCCCTTTCCTCCTCCTCCTCCTCGGAGCTCGGGATTCCCGGGATCCAAATGTCCTCCCCTTGCTGCAGCAGGGCCGGGTTGTACACGTTGAAGCCTGTGAAGGTTGATGGCAATGGGTGGACAGTGACCATCAGGAGGCATTGACCCTCAGCCCTCTTTGGGAAGAAAAGGAGAATCCAGGTCTCCCGGGGAGGGAATTCCTGGGGGGGGGGGGGGGGGGGATATGTGGGGTGTGCCTACAAGGTGATGGAGAAGGCTTCTCAAAGAATAAGGAAAGAGACCAGCCCTGAGACCAAAAGCAGGGGAAAGGTGGAGATTGTCCGTCTGGGAACACTCAGGGAGGGCTGGAAAACCCCAGAGATAACACCTGGAAGAGCAGAAGCAGTGATGCCACCCTTGTGCAGCAGCTCAACAACCAGCAGGTACCTCGAAGCTTTGTTCCCCATCCCACCAAGAGCTCTGGATGTCCAGTTCTCACCTTGATCCCACAGCTCCTGTTTCCCGGCTGGAAGAGACCTGGAGCCTTCTCCATCCCGCGCCCCCCCCCCCCCCCCCCCCAAGAGTCCCGTTGCAGCGGCCAGGAGCCGTCAGGAGAGGGCGCTGTGGGTCTGGGTCCAGGTAGGACCACCCCCCCCATCCCTCTAGGACACCCCCATCCCACCAGAGATCGTCCCTGTTAACTTTTTGGGGGCAGTTTTAGCTCTTCTGAGGGCAATTTTAACCCTTTTGGGGGCAATTTCAGCCTTTTTTTTTTTTTTTGGGGGGGGGGGGGCGTTCCTACCTGGCGGGGCTGGGGCGCAGGAAGGACCCGGCTGCTCCGCGCTGGGGATGGAGGTGGGAATCGTGACCTCCAGCAGCGCCTCCGGCACCTGAGGGGAGATGGGGACAGGGATGTGGGGAGAGCTCCGGAATGAAACCGGGAGCAATCGTAACCGGCAGAGAGGGGAAAGGGAAGAGAAATGCACAAAACCCCCACAACCCCCACACCAAAAAGCCCAAAAAATTGATTTTTAAAAAAGGAAAAAAGAAAAAAAAAGCCCACAAAATCAAAATTTAAAAAATCGTTTTAAGCAAAAATAATAATAATGAAAAAGAATTAAAATAAATTTTAAAAGTCCTAATGACCAAAAAAAAACCCAAAAACCCCAAACCTGGAAAGAACCAAAGACCAAACAAAAAAAAAAGCCCCCAAAGGACCAAAATATAAAAAAATTAAAATTTAAAAGACTCCACCAAGCCCCGAAGACCCAAATTTTTAAAAAAATGATGAATTAACCCCCCCCCAAATAATTAAACTCAGATTAAAACTAAACCCGAAAAACTGAAGTTAAAAGAGGAACAAACGAGATTTCTTCCCAGAACTCGAACCCATCCGAATCGACCAGACCCAAAGGTGCGAACTCGAACGAATCCCGACGAGTTCCCACCAGAAAGCGCGGTTTTGCGCTATTCCCGGAGTGAATCGAACGGGAATTAACGCGGAAGGAACGGGACAAACGCGGGAGAAGGCGCGGAATTAACGCGGCTCCGGACGCCCCGTACCTGGGCCCGCTCCAGCGCGGCCATGGCCTGGACGGGGGGAGGGACCCGGCGGGAGCCACCCACCCCCCACCGGCTTTGGGGCGGAAAACGCCTTTTCCGAGAGTCTCACCTTCCCCCCCCCCCCCTTTTCCCACTGATTTTCCCTCTTTCCCTCCTTTTTTATCCCGTCGTTTCCCTTTCTTATCCCGCTTTTACTCCCCTTTTAACCAGACGCTTATCCCTGGGGCACTGGGACCTGAGATGCGCATCCCTGGGGAACCGGGACCTGGAGATGCTCATCCCTGCGGATCCAGGTCCAGCCACCACACCCCTGGGGACCAAACCCACTGGGAAGCAGGGAGAAGGGACCAGCACGGGAAAAGGATCAAACCCGGGAGAAATCGGGTCAAAAACGGGGAATACGAGCTCCAATTGCCCATTTCTATGGAAAAACTCCTTTTCCCAGGGGAATCAACATTCCCCCCACCCCACCCCCCCCTACACCCCCACACCCCCCCTTCCTGATCAGCGGCTCCTGATGGCCCATCCATACATCCCATTCAGCTGGAAAAGCCCCGGGGCTGTCCCAGGGTGGAGCATCCGCAGCCCTGAGCCCATTCCCGGCCTCTGGATGGACCGAGGGCTCGGCTAAGAATAAAGTGTGGGATGCTCCAACCAAAGTATCCCAGGAAGCGCAGCACCAATGGAGCTGCGCGGATGGGACCTCAGCACATGCCAAGTGATGGCTGACCCAGGATCCCATTCCCGGCGCCGGGAATCGCAGCACCAATGGGGCTTCAGGTTGGGATCAGGGGGGTTTCTCCCCTGCACCCCGCAGGGGGTAGAACTGCCATCCGGGCTATTCCTCCCATTGTTCCAAACCCAGCAGCTTCCCGATGGCTTTTCCTAAGGGACTGGGACCTTAACCCCTTCCTACCCCCCACCCCAGCCCCAAGGATCAACCTTCCGCCCCATCCCTCTACCCTCCCCCGGCTCAAATCCATACGGATCATTAGAGATTTATCCAATCAATAGGGGCTTATTTGCCCCTATGGGGACGAGATGGAGCAGAGGATGCAGATGGGGATAGAGGAATAAATCGGGATGGAGGGAGGAATAACCAGGGATGCTCAGAAGGTTTCCAAGGATAAAGTGTCCCAGTTCTTCCCATTTACTTCCTTTACCCTGGGGCAGATGCCAGCTCTTGGGAAGGGCATTAGGAGCAACGTTTGGAAGTTAAAACATTCTGCTTTATCCTGTGGATTCCATTTATCCTATTCCATTTTATCCTATTTATCTCATTTATTCCATTTTATCCCTTATCCCCTCCTAAGGCAACCATCTCCCTCAGACCCGTATTAATGGGATATTAATCATAATATCCAATTGTTCCGATTATTATCTGAAATCCAACTTTTCCAGGCACCAGGAGCACGGGAACTGGGATGACATGGGAATTCGTGCACTGATCTGGGGTCTCCTGGAACGTTTTCACACTATCTTAAACGTTTTCCTGGCTGGAGGCGAGGACTGGGTTAACAGCGCCATTCCCAATGGAATTCGAGGCCATTGATGTGCGTTCTTCCCAATCCAGGTGAGGTTTGACATCCCAGGGAAAAGCGGGGTCTATGGAGAGCGGGAGCCCCCTCGTGGGAGCAGCGGCTCCTGCCGCTTCTCTCCTACCAAGCCCCAGATGATCCCGTTTTCCCCTAATTTTATCCCAAACCCACACATTTATTCCCATCACGCTGCAAAAACGGGAGTTTTGGGGGGTTTTCCTCCAGGGGTTCCCTGGAGCATCCACCGGGAGCCGGGATCCCGGGTGGGATCCTGATCGCAGCCCTATCCCCAGCCCAGTGCAACCAGTTCAATGGGCAAATGGGATGCAAAGGGTGGGAAACAGATTGGAGTCGGGATTGGGTTTGCCTCAAGACTCTTCCTGATGTCCATGGAACGTGGGAACAACTGAACATGGGGTGGATCCACAGGGATGGGGCAGAGCCAGGATCAGGCAGGGAATGAGTCATGGAGGAGCCGGGTGCGGCTCATCAGGGTCATTAGAGCTAATTGATATCTTCCTGGCATTGATAATAGAGAGGGTGGCACTCCAGCCCCATCTATGGGCATCTCCAAGGGGTCCTCGTCCCATTGCCTCCCATTGCCCCCCATTGCCATGGGGTGATGATGGCCATCATGGGGAGGTGATGAGGATGAGGAGGAGGGTAGGGTGGGGATGGGATGAGGATTGGATGGGGATGAGGATGGGGATGAGTATGGGATGGGGATGGGGATGAGGATGAGATGGCGATGAGGATGGGGATGAGTATGGGATGGGGATGGGGATGGGGATGAGGATGAGATGGGGACAAGGATGGGGATGGGATGAAGATGAGGATGGGGATGAGGATCCCCATTTCCCACACAGACAGACATGGACGTGGCTTCAAGGGTATTTATTGCCTGGAGTGCTCCCAGTGGAGTTCAGGGTCTCTACGGAGGGGTTCAAGGTCCCCATTGGGGGGGGTCAGGTCCGGGGGGGCGGGCTCAGTCCTCTTTGTCCGGCACCAGGGTCCTTCTTTCAGCTGCAGGGGGAGGCGGGGGGGTCACTGTGTGTGGGGGGAGAGAGAAAGGGGGAAGGGTCAGCGGTGACCTTGACCCCCCCCATGGTGTCCCCCCTATGGGTGCCACCGCCCCCCATGGGATCCATACCCCTTATGGGATCCATACCCCCCATGGGATCCATACCCCCCCATGGGATCCATATCCCCCCATGGGATCCATACCCCCCCCATGGGATCCATACCCCTCCATGGGATCCATACCCCCCATGGGATCCATACCCCTCCATGGGATCCATACCCCTTATGGGATCCATACCCCCCCATGGGATCCATATCCCCCCATGGGATTCATACCCCCCCCCCATGGGATCCATACCCCTCCATGGGATCCATACCCCTTATGGGATCCATACCCCCCCCATGGGATCCATACCCCTTATGGGATCCATACCCCCCCATGGGATCCATATCCCCCCATGGGATCCATACCCCCCCATGGGATCCATACCCCTCCATGGGATCCATACCCCCCCCATGGGATCCATACCCCCCCCATGGGATGCATACCCCTCCATGGGATCCATACCCCCCCATGGGATCCATACCCCCCCATGGGTACCACTCACCTCCGTGCCCTCCCCAGAGGCGCCGTACAATGCCCCAGATCCAGCGCAGGAGATTCACCAGACACTGAGCACCGGAACACATCCTAGTCCATAGCGGGGGACATGGGGGTCAGACCCGCACCCCATGTCCCACATCCCGTATCCCATATCCCTATATCCCTGTATTCCCCTGCCCCATGTCCCTGCTCACCTGAAGGTCCTGTGGGTGCTGTGGGACCGTGGGGCTTCCCTTAAATGCCCATGGCGGGAGCTGGGGCCGGTGCTGGTGACAGTGATGGGTGACAGGAGGGTGACGGGGCCGCTGACGGGGCCACCACGGGGCCGGTCGGCCCGGTCCGTCCCCACCCGGGTCCTGCCCAGCGTGGGATGTGCGGGATGGGAGGGACACGGGACACGGGACGTGGGACACGGGATGTGGGACGTGGGACATGGGACATGAGATGTGGGGCACGGGACATGGGGTACATGTTGCACATGTATGTCACACATGGGCCATGGGGAGTTATGGGGAGGGCATGTGTACATGTATGATATGTGTGACATGTGTGACATGCGTGACATGTGTCACATGTGTGACATGTGATACGGGGCACACACGTGACACGTGACACACGTGCGCGTGTTCCCCCCCCGGGGCCCCTCCTCTTGACCTTTGCCCTTCTCCCGAGGAGGGGGGCGGGTGAGTCACTTCCCGCGCTGCCCCCGCGTCCGGAGAGGCGTGGCCTCGGAGGAAGAGAGCGTGGCCACGGAGGGGCGGGAAAAGGGGGCGTGGCCACAGCGGCGGGAGACGGGGCGTGGTCAAAGCGGGAAGTGGGCGTGTCCCCGGCAGCGGAAGGGGGCGGGGCGCGCGGCTGGCGGGAGGTTGGGTGGGGGGGAGGCTCCGCAGCGGCCGTGATGGTGAGAGCGGGACCGGGGGAAACGGGGGGGGGGGGGGGGGTCGTGACCCCGCGGTGACCTCCCGGTGACCCCCCCCGCAGCTCTTCTACTCCTTCTTTAAGTCCCTGGTGGGGAAGGACGTGGTGGTGGAGCTCAAGAACGATCTCAGGTGAGCACGGACCCATAGAGACCCCATGGACGCCCTATGGACACCCCATAGCCCCCCATCCCCCCCATAACTCCCTATAGCCCCCATGAACAGCCTCCTATAGGCTCCCCAGCCCAGTCCCCTCTGTAGAGCCCCACATCTGAGTCCCCCTGAGCTCCTGTTTCTCTCTGCAGCATCTGTGGGACCCTGCACTCAGTGGATCAGGTATGGGGGGCTGTGGGGCAGGGAGGGGGCACCCGTGGGGCTCTTGGGGGGACTCTGAGGGCATCTATGGGGCTCTGGGGAAATCTGTGAGGCTCTGGGGGCATCTGTGGTGCTCTGAGGAGCACTCCGGGGGCATCTATGGGGCTCTGGGGACATCCTGGGGTCTCTGGAGGGTATCTGTGGGGCTCTGGAGGGTCAGTGGGGGTATCTGTTGGGCTGGGGGGATCTATGATGTCTCTAACACACACCACACCCCCCCCCCCCCAGTACCTCAACATTAAGCTGACGGACATCAGCGTCACAGACCCCGAGAAGTACCCGCACATGGTGAGGGGCCCCCTCCATGGGGGCTATGAGGGGATTATCGGGAGGGACAGGAGGTTAAGAAGGGTGCGTGGGGCCTATGGGGGGTCCATGTGGTCTCTCTGGAGTTTTTGGGGGTCTTTGTGTCTCTATGGGCCTCTATTTTTCTCTATAGGGTCTGGGGGGGTCCCTGGGTGCATCCCCACTTGGATACTGGAGTCCTTTGGGGGTGGTCCTGGGGTCTCTCACCCAAACACAGGGTCCAGGGGTGCCCCTAGGGGTCCATATGGGATCTCAATGTGTCCCTATGGGGTCTCCATGGTGTCTCTGGCGCCCCCCCAGCTGTCGGTCAAGAACTGCTTCATCCGGGGCTCCGTGGTTCGCTACGTGCAGCTCCCGGCGGACGAGGTGGACACGCAGCTGCTGCAGGACGC
>NW_026642498.1:0-961 GCF_028554395.1 Pezoporus wallicus | reverse complement strand
TCTTCAGCACACAGCCAGCTTTGCAACGGTGTCACCATCATTGCTGTCGCTCCTCGCTTTCATACCTAAACGTCCATTTGAAAGCACCCTCTTCGGAGCTTGCTCTCGGCTGCCCAGCAGCACAGTGGGTAGAGCACGAAAGGTTGCCGTCTGCTCCCACAGTCGAAGAGCCAGGAGGGAAAGCATGTGCTGGGCATCTTCAGCACACAGTTAGCTTTGCAACGGTGTCACCATCATTGCTGTCGCTCCTCAGTTTCATACCTAAAAGTCCACTCGAATGCAACCTCTATGGAGCTTGCTCTGAGCTGCCAAGTAGCACAGCGATTAGAGCACGAACGTCTGGCCTCTGCTCCCAGAGCCGAAGAGCCAGGAGGGAAAGCATGTGCTGGGCATCTTCAGCACACAGTCAGCTTTGCAACGGTGTCACCATCATTGCTGTCGCTCCTCGGTTTCATACTTAAAAGTCCATTTGAGTACAACCTCTCCGAAGCTTGTTCTCGGCTGCCCAGGGGCAGAACGATTAGTGCACGAACGTCTGGCTTCTGCTCCCAGATCCGAAGAGCCAGGAGGGAAAGCACGTGCTGGGCATCTTCAGCACACAGTCAGCTTTGCAAAGGTGTCACCATCATTGCTGTCTCTCCTCGCTTTCATACCTAAAGGTCCATTTGAATGCACCCTCTTCGGAGCTTGCTCTCGGCTGCCCAGCAGCACAGTGAGAACGATTAGAGCACGAACGGTTGTCGTCTGCTCCCACAGTCGAAGAGCCAGGAGGGAAAGCATGTGCTGCGCATCTTCAGCACACAGTCAGCTTTGCAATGCTGTCACCATTATTGCTGTCACTCCTCGGTTTCATACCTAAAAGTACATTTGAATGCAACCTCTCCAAAGCTGCTTCTCAGCTGCCCAGTAGCTCAGCGATTAGTGCACGAACGTCTGGCTTCTGCTCCCAGAGCCGAAGTGC